>NC_056746.1:706232832-706255332 GCF_019279795.1 Protopterus annectens | reverse complement strand
GCTGCTGAGGGAGAGCATAGGAATAGGGACATTGTATCAGTGTAGGGAGAAGTGTAGAGGGTACTCAAGATTGTGGATGCGTACAGCGTGAGGCTCCCTGTAGTGCTCCCCGATACTACTGAAATGCTGTAAATTGGTTCAAATGTGTAATGTTTTATTTTAATTTGTTTTGTTTTTTTTTCTTTTTTTGTATGTTTATGTGGCAGAGTGCAGCAATGCCAAGCTGTGATCACATATATGCCAGACATCTAAAAATAGAAACCAGATGTAATTAATTATTTATATCTGGGTCTATTTAAACATGTTTGTGCAATAAACCATGGTGCTTAGCAACACTAACAGGTAGCCCAGTAGTATATGTGAAGGTATAATAGTTTTCATAATATCCAATTAACCCAATGGGTAGAGATACAACTGAATGATTATTAGGCCCTGGTTTGGAGTCTGTCACAGTGATAAGATGTCTGTAATTTAATTTATTATATATGTTTAATTTTAAAAACAAATTTGAGAAAATACAGCACTAATGTGCTGTGCTGAACACTGCTTTAACATGCTAACCCCGGTTGTGTGTGTTTTCACACTGTTTAGCTCTGCTTAGCTGGTTTCCATGCTGCTAAGTATTGCAGCACTTTTTAAAATGTTGCTCAATGACTTGTAAGAGTGGGAAAACAGCCTATATTAGGTGCAATAGGTGAGAATTCAGCAACAGTCTTTGGAGTCTAATCAACTGGTGATATGGCAGGCGATGCTGGTGAAGGTGCGAGCTTTTGGGCACAGAGATGGGGTGTTAATGAGTTCAGGGTTTTGTCTGGGCTCCTTGTAAAAAATTATGAATCCAGGCTGCTGCAGGGCAGTTTCCAGGGCTTGGAGTGTAAGGCAGAGGCCTGGGACTGGTTGGCCAGGGAACTTACCAGTATCCCCTGCTCAGGTTAGCAGTGTTGTCACTATTATGATGACCTGAACTGAAGAGGAGAAAGAGGGGAACCTTAGAAACCTGGGTCCAAGATGCCAGAGCTGGGAATGCTCCTCAAATATGTAAGTATGTTTTCCATTGTTTTACCAATATGCAAGCTGAATGTCTGAAAAATTGGTATGCATGATGGTGTGCTTCTCTCCCTACAGCTGCAGTTGAGAGGACTCACAGTGATGAGTCCCATGCTGGGTACCTGCCCAGGCTGCGCTGTGAGTGTGGTAAGTATGGATTTATTATGTTAACTGTAGTGCAATAAGCAAGAAAGAGTAAAGTATTTACTGCAATAAAGTATAGACAATGAAGACTGTAGTGCAATAAATGGGCAAGTAAAAATGTAGTGCAATAAATGGACAATTAGAGCTGTAGTGCAATAAATAAATAATAACTGTAGTGCAATAAACAATACCAATAACAGTAAGCAGAATGGTGTACAGCAGGATTGTGTTGGCATAGCCATTGCAGTAGAGCTGTTTGCTTTCCTTGTCTATGGTAAGGTTGCTGCAGTCCAGTGTAACACTGTAATAGCTGTAGAATGCAAAACTAATTGACTGCAAACTGTATTGTTTAACTCGTAGTACGGTCCAAGGCTGTCATCAGGCCAACTATCAGTGACATAATGCACTGTTTCTCCTACTTCAGGTAATAAAGGTATATGGGAGAGGTAGCCCACAATATGGGCAGATATTCCATGGACTTCACAGACATTTATCAGCAATATCAATAAAGTATTAAGCAGTATTGCTGATTCCTAGAGAAATCTGTTTTAATAAATGCAGTATGGCTGTATTCCATGCATATGTGTTCTACTGTCACTGCAGTCAAGTTCTAGAATACAGAATGAATACAGACACATAATGCTCTCTTTTTCTCCCACTCCAGGAACAAAAGTTATATGGGTGAGTTAGCCCATGTTATGAACAGATATGATTGTGCTAACATTTCACAGACATTTATCAGTAATACCAATAAAGTGTTCAGCAGCATTGTTGATACCTAAATACATTTGTCTACATATTCCCAGAATGGCTGTAGTCCTTGCATGTTTGTACTAAGCTGCTGCAGTCAGTGCTACATTTTTTGCAGATGTCCCCTGCAGTCACAGCTATTGGGTTCCATTCCCATGCCTGCCAACTAAGGCATGAGGGATGTCTAGTTTATGCACTGTACACAAACATACCTCTCAAGTGTTATGATTTCGCATAATGTAATTAAAACTGCCTAATCCATCTGTTACAGGATTACCAGAAAAATGATTACTTGGAATGCAATGTATTACCAAATCTGCTCAGAGTACACCTTGGTAGTTATTGAAGTCCACATTATGTGAAAGTGTTCTATGTAGTTGTATGTATTAGCATTTGTCATTACTCGGCCCATACTGACCCATGCTAACAGCTTGAGAGGTATGTACATGCGACATCAGCTACAGGAGAATTGTAGTCACTGTACTCAAATCTAACACTACAGGCTTGTAGAGTACTTATTATCAGTGTTTTCAGGGATATAGTTTGCACTGTCAGTAATGAAATGTTTTTCTCTCGCTCTCTCTCCCTATCCCTTATCTTCATTTATTTATTATTGCTATTTATTATTATGATTTAATATGAACATATTTTGTTAAACTAACTATATTTTTGCAAAATGCAGTGCATTATTGTTATGTTTTATTATGATTCAATATTAACATATTTTGTTTAACTGTTTTGTTGGCCTTATGCTTTAATTCTTTCTGGCATGCTGTTAACATACTGACTGTTATGTTATTTACTGTTGTGTTACACATAATATACATTATGTATCTGGATTAATTAAAATGATGTTCCATTCCATTAATACTAACAATGGTTTGGTTATTACTAACATTAACTTAATTCTGTATCTCATTTACCACAGCATGTCAAGGTAGGCTGGTTTCCATTTGATCTGCCTACCTTGCCCCAACTGGCCATGGTACGATATCCCAGCATGTCTGGGACTCAGACCACTGCTGCCCCTGCACTATCTGCAGGGTCAGGTAGTACCACCCCATGGGACGGGGCCCAGCCTCCCCTCTAGGAGCAGTGGCGGAGGGGTAGTTGTCACACAGGATGATCTGCCGGTCTTGGTGTACAGGATAGTCTACAATGGGTTTGACTGCCATTTGCACTAGATTGAAGGCATTCTGGCTGACCTGGTGAGGCAGCCTCACCCCGGTGCCCAGCCAACAGGACTACCACCCCAGGACAGTGAAGGAGCAGTGCCAACAATCCTATGGGTGGGAATGTGAGTCACCCTGCTTATGTTTGAAGGCACATGGGACTTGGATTCCACAAAACCCTCCCTATCCAAGGTGTTCCCCTCCCTCATGTGTCACACACCACCCCTGTCTGCTGTCTTGTCTGTGTGCAAATGCACCCCCTCCTACTAAACTTACCTCCCCCACACATACTTATGTCCCTTCCCTAACATGCCACTCTCACCTTAAAAAACAATGGGCACCTGTCCCCCAAAAAATATATTGTCCCATATATAGCTCTCCATTTTGCCCACATGTCCACTGGATACATGTAATTTGGGCCAATTGGCCTGAGAATGCAGTTATGTTGCCCTCACCCCTCTCTCTGGGGTTGAGAGTTCAACGTCATGTATAAATTCTGTCAGAGTGCACAGTTGTTGTTGCTGTGCAAAATATGGATAGCTATGGTTCTTTCCTACACCCTTCCTGCACATCCCTAACTTCATTTCACTATATTTTTCCACCTGCTTGTACCCCATTTCACCACTTTCCTATCTCCCCATTTATCTTTTCTTTATATCTTTTTAGAGTGATGCTGTATGGCATACCGGGTCACATAGCTTCATTAAGCTCAGCTAAATACAACTATATTGACTATATATGTTTTTAAACTTGCAATACACACTTACAAAATAAACACCTGTCCCATGTTTCAAACCCAGGGCATCACACCTGCAGACCACTGCATTAACCTGCCAGGCCACACAATTCTTAAGGAAAGGTGGTTTAAATAAAACATAGTAATTGCCAGTTACAGTTATTAAGCATGTTTCAGCAGAGCTGTGGGCCTTGCTGTGTTGCTCAAACTTGATTAAAATATAATGGAAAAAATGGGAGTGTTACTTGGACTCTGGTGCAAAAGTACACCTCTAGAAAGACAAAGACATAATAATGGATGTAAGTGAGGCCTGTGATAGCAAGTAAATGTGCTTTTCAGCAGCCAAACATAGAAAGACACCTGCAAAGGCATTAATGGCAAAATACATGTTCAACTGGGACCCTAGTGCACACATACATCCATATAAAGCCATGCACATACTGATGGATGTAGAGAATGCATGTCCATCCTGTATATGTCCAGATATATCTTTTAAATACACCTTCTATAGCATTGACTCAGTACCTCAGTCTGTTAACTGCCTTGCAAATAGTACATTTTGCCACACGCAATTCTGGGTTCAAATCCAGTGGCGTGCAGAAGTGAATGTGCAGTATTGTGAAGGCAGCAATTAATGACTGTGTCATGCACTCTTTATCCACACAATACATTTCAAATGACATGTCTGCTTTTCACTGATGGAAGTCACAGGCCTGCAGGTAGGAACACACTTCACTTATCCCTAGAGCAAAACTATTTGTGCATCGTAGGAACATACTTGTTTTGCATCAAGTGTCATGTCATGCATTAATATGCATTCACACAGAATGTCAACATAGGTGCTGCAAATGAGAGCCACTAATATCAGAGTGCACCACACAATCTGTCCAAAGTCACAGTGTATATTATCAGAGATGCACAGCTAACACACACATTGGAAGTCCCTGCTTGTAACAAGGGCTGCCCTCATACACACTGCTAATTATTACCAGACTGTAACAGATGGCCTGACAGTTGCCCAAATGGTGGACATATTCCTATATTTATACCACATCTTACTCAAGGACACACCAGACATGTTGCCTATTATGCTGTTAAAGATACAGTTGCCTAGCATACTCACCTTAAACACATGCCCTAATTAGAGTAGAAATGGTAGCCTCACTCTGGATCTGCCTCTACATCAAGGCTGACACAGCTCCCACAGTTACTCCTACAGCTTGTTGTCCTCCAAAGTGTTCACACTCTCTGCCTATGTCTATTACCTGCAGCAGTAGCTGCAGCCTGTAGCACACACATCTCTATGTAAAGGTTTCTGCTACATACCTACCCTCTGCAATGATGTAATCTCCTAATCCCAGTAATGTCTAGCACAACATATCAGAAAGTGGCCTTAATCTACATGAAGCCCTTATATATTGTACAGTGGTTGCATGTCATTGTCTGATGATAGTCCAAATCAGCTGTGTTGGCTGCAATTAGCATTTCACACCCACTGATTGGTTTAGAGGCAATCACCTGCTGATGAGAAGCATATTTAAAAGGCAAGCAGCTGGCTATGGGGAACCATTCTGTATGAGACTTTCCTCACACAGAGCACACCTTTGTAAATACTTTACTATCACCACATATCAACAGAGGAGTACTGCACTCTATCAGGTATGTAACTGATTTTGTGTACAAGAGGATGCAGGTGGGTGAATAGACTTGCAGGGAATAGGGATTACAGCATTAAGCCTGTCTTAGACCTGTGATAATGGCATGTCATTGATCTCCTGCTGTCTTGCATACACAGGACGTGCAATACATCAGGGGTGCATTGTCTTTTGTCATTGTGGCACACTGGCCTCATTGGACTGTCCCTATATAGTGGTTACAATAGCACACTGCTATTTGTTTGGCACTGTTCTTATGACATATTATTGGGGGGTTGCTTGTAGGGGACATACCACAGTAGACTTGAGTGTCGGGTGTCTGATCATACAGCAGTATCTGTGATAGCACACACAGGAATACCTGACTATTGCTACTATCTCAGTTGTAGCCACACACTTAGTAGGTTTGCACACTGTGGAGTATGACCTGTGTCAGCAAGCAGTGCATAGTGCCAGCCATTTTCTCCTTGCTGCATCTCTACATAGTGTACTTCCACGTATGTGATCAAGTAATGTGTTCCCCTTTTGCTGTCTTTCAGGAATCATGCGCCCTAGATGCCATGTATCCTTCCCAGCTGCAGAAAATGAAATTATATTGCAGAAAATGAAATTATACTGGAAGGACTAAGACAACATCATCACATCCTACTGTCCAGGATGAGGCAAAAATAGGGGACAGTGGGCTGCATTGTGGGCAGACCTTGTTCATGATGTGAATGGCACAGGCCATCAGGGCAGGACATATAAGCAGGTTTGACACTGTGCAACAGACATGCTCAATGCTGCATGATGAAGGGCAGCAGATGTAGCCAGGGACTATGCCGTCACTGGTAGAGAGCCAGCAGTGGAACAACCACTCTCAGCCACTGAAGAATTCCTGGTGAACCTATGCACACATAACAGCTCCCAGGCATCTATCACACCATACATTGTGGAGGTGGGTGCCACAGTTTCCACAGCAGAAGAGCATGCAGGTGGGCTTACTGTGATCAGCATTGTAATACTGTAGCAGTCAGTATGTCAGGCTGTACATACTTTTATGTGGGTGTCAGATCTTTGTTCTTTTGAGGTGGGAGGGTTTAACCTCAGTTGTACTCTCATACTCAGAATGTGACCAATACAACAAGCAACACAGTAGCTACTTTAAATGTGAGATATATGAATGTATTACCTTGTTGTGCTGCAACATGCATTGGTACTGACATTACCACACCCTCAACTTTTCACAGATCTGTCAGGTATTAGCCAAGGTCGTGGTCCTGCTCCTGGTAAGTATGACACTGTTTATTAAGAAATATTTATATTCTATTAAAGTTAAGGGCCATAATAATGCCCTATTTAAACATAATTTCATGTGTAAACAGAGTAGAATGTTTTAATTTTTCCATTCTGTAAGAGGTACTTAAAGATCTCAGAGGTGGTAATCACAGGAGTGTAGTTGAACAAAAAGAAATACTTTAGCAGTGACAGTTAAGAGCAGATAAAACTCCTGGTTCAAATGAGGCAATTACTCTAAAATGCCTTTTAAAAAACAAAAGGTTGAATGGAAAATAAATTAGGCAGCGAAACATGTATTTCAACATATTTGTTAAAACAGATGTACTGGGTTTTATGTATTGTTTATCAAGCATAGTTTCATATTGATTAATTAAAAGGTAAATTTTACTGGTCAAGTTTTACTTGATTTACTTGAAGTGATTGTTATAAAGGTCTTGATTTGAATGCATATTTTGTTCTGAGGAAGTGTATTTTGGATGAAAGTGGAAAAGAGAAATGCTTGACCACTAATCCAGTTGTAGGTCTGTTATTATGAGTACTGGTGGATTTTACGTACACAATAGTGCAGGTATTCATGTACCGCTTTTTTCTTTCTTATCACAGGTGACCGGGGGGTGGGGTTGCTGTCTGTCCCCAACACAACCTGATGTCAATGTCTCTTAGGAGTCTAATAATGATGGTGGCCATAGTGAGACACAGGTGGTGGTGCCAGGGGCTGAATCTATCCCAGAGGTAGACATTCCTCTTCTGCCTCCATTGTCACTGCACACAGTCAGTATGCCTACACATACCCAGTCCCCAGAGGCCACAGACATTGGACAGTCAGAGGGTAGGGGCATTGAATAGGAAACTGTGTCAGCTATGACTCAAGTGAATATAGGCACACACCATAGCCAGAGAGCTGGTGAGGTCCCACACAAGTGGATCGACAGGGATGCTTGTAGGAGGCCTGCTGTCTATCCAACACCTGTTGCAAGTGTCACATCACTGGTGACTTAGCACATGTTTCAGGCCATCATAGAAGCATAATCATGTTCTGAAAGGAACACCAGATGTATGCTTATGGTTATGGATGCAGCACAGTCTGACATCTGTGACTGCCTCCACCACATTGGGGACACCCTGGTTTGGTTCACTGATGCAGTGGACAGACAGTGGGCTGAGACAGTGTCTGTCTTGGACCCCACATTGTCTGTGCTGGAACGTATGGTTGGAGATAAGCATCGGACTCTTGGATGTAAGTCAGCAAGTCCATCTGCTGATAGTCCACATGTCTGTGCGCAATCACGTTCCCTTAGTGGCAGTACATCCAGCACTACAGAGGGGAATGTGCTGTCCACACCATGATGTGCCAGACCATGGGATCATGGTCCTGGGGATTCCTGTGGGGGATACGGACCCAGCAGACAGCAGTCACTGTCAGGTACTAGCACCACTTCTGACCTTGGGCATGAAGGTGTCAGTGCAACTCCTGGCAGAGTCACTTCCAGTGTTAAAGGCAGGAGATGGTGAACTGTCAGCTCTACCATGTACAGTCCTAAGCTGTCCAACATACACACATGTAGGGTTAGCACTGAGCTTGGCTGTGTACATGCACACACTCGCACACCAATGTCAAATGCAGGCCACCTACAGACACACACAGCACCTTTCCATGGTCCATCTTACCTTCTTCCCTTTCTGACTCACACACATGCTGTCAACCATTTGGGTCAGCCTAGGCCCTATGCACCCCCTGTGCAAGTGATGATACCTGTGTCACATCCTTGTCATCCTTGCCATCAATACAGGGAAGTGAAACTATGTGTCTGATGCACAGGGTGACGATATTAGTTAACATTTACTTGTGGAATGCAGTGTTATTTTGCCATGCCACTTGTAGTGGTTAACAACAGATACAGTATGCTGGCCTTTGTCACGAGTATGCCACATACTTTTGTGCACTTATGTTGTACGATGTTGTAATGGCTGTATAGTTTCACAATGACAGGTGTATCACAGACCTGGTTATGTTTCCATTTCAGGAGTGTGTTGGTATAACCTGTGGATAAACAGTGGCAATAAAGCAGCACAGGATGGCATGTGAGCACAGCAGAACTATGTCTTCATCAAGGTACAGAACCATTAGTGCATAGCTCCAGAGGTTCGTATGCATATAACAGGCTGACAAGGACAATAGTGGCATTCAGCGTACTCGTGCATCCCTAATCTGTGAACAGGTCTGCTACCCTTGATATGTGTTAACAGGGTTTTGTGAACTCACACATCTACAAGATGTGATGGTGGAGATGACTCATCTACAAATATCCTGTGTCCAGTACAGACAGTTGCCCAACACCAGTTATGATTGTCGTGTTCTGTATCCCATTTTGTAACCTGCACATGCTGTGTCACAGCAGATATGTGCTTCACATGCATGGGGGGAATGTTTCATGTAGGCTGTATTGTCAGTGTTGCATGCCTTTCTCTCCAGCATGTACTACGTATACCACAGTGATGTTGTAGGTGTGTAAAACAGGTAAGACATGTGTTAGTCCTGTCATGGATATGCTGCAGGTAAACAGTGGGATCCAACACCTCCTGTATGGAGTTATACACATGCCCTCCAAAGCATTTAGGAGCATTTAGGAGACAGACTACACATGTATGGTTGTGACACAGACTCCATAGGACATGTTATCTATAATGTGTATTAGTGTACCATGGAACCTGTGTGGCTGCTACAGTTGTACAATATGCCTGTCTAGTAACATAGCAAGGGTGCCATTGCACACAATGATAGGTGTGATGATTGCCACATTCAGTATAACAGTGGCAGTGTGGGATTTACATCCCTAACCTATCGGTATAGGCTGTACAACAGTGAATGCATCCCCACATCTTTCCGACCAGTGAGAATCAAAGGCTTCATTACTCTCTGTATCCATAACTCCATGTGTAATGGCTCAACTGTGTGCGGTGTGCAGTTTGCAGGGGTGGATGCTTTTCCACACGATAGTATTGTGTAGTCATTGGCAGTTAGTCTTCATTAGTGGCTCATATTACAACTGATTGTGTCTTAGGCCATCCTGAATAACTGTTGGTTCTGTGTGGGATTCTGTGATAGCTCCCAATATGCAATTACCTTCTAATGTACTCAGTTAGAGGTCACTGACAGTGACTCTGAATGCAGAGAGGGAATAGGTAGATAAGGTATGTCAATAATGGAGGATGGTGAACTCCACTGGTGACTGGCCTCATTTCAGCATAGGTCTCCCAATGTTATAGTCCCAGGGTATGACTGTCAGACACTTGGGTATCCACCAGCTGACATAACACTCCATACAAGACGTACACAGTTTCCAGCAAGGCCTGCTGGCCTAATATTGTCATACACCCTGTCAGGCCATGGTTGGAGCAGTGAGACATATGTCCAACATCCATTGCATAGTGTAGCAGTAAATGGTCTCCGCCAGTTACAGTTGGTAGGCATGATGTGGCCTTGAGAAAAAGTAACAGTGTCTGGTCCAGTGTCATTAGGTGTATGACAGTGCCATTGCTTGTATCCATGCTAACTTCTCTCATGGCATTTCAGGTGACATGACTCAGTGATCTGGGGATACCATTTGGCACTACATGCTAGTTGTCCTCTGTGCAAATATTGCATGTACTTCCAGTCTTGCAAGCATACATTATTCATATGATGGTTATATACGCTTGTTTTATTATTTTTATTACTATTTTGTATTTAATACTACATTTAGTTTTTGTCTTTTCACAGCATTTATTTACAACTAATATGGCTCACATCATGATGCTAGTGGATGTGATACTCAACTCTATGGGTATAGTTTCTCCATATGATATAAACAGGAATGTTTGATTCCTGATTTACTTTGAGATAGTTTTTTAATTAGTAAGAGGCTTGGTTTTATACAAGTACTGCCTAAGGCAATTGTAAATGTTTTTGGTGAATGTTGCGCTTTATATTTAGATATTTAAGCTTATATTCTTTAGTATTCATTATTTCGTGATGGTTGACTGAACTATGTTTAAGTTGGGTTCTGTATGTTCTGAATCCTGATTTCTTAAATAGAATGACAGTGAACCACAAATGAAGTTACGAAACTGGTGCTTTAATTTTGGTAATAATGAATGTAAAGCATAGACATCAACAGTCTTACCTTTTCTAAAATGGGCATTACTTCCTGTTAAGTAGGATTGCATTTAACAATTATGTCATCAATTAAGGAGATTTATGCACATTAACATGAATATATTGCGTAAACTCTGAAACTATATACACTATTGAGCTTATGAGTAGTTCCGTTAGGTTGTTTTGTCTCTAAATGTTATGTTTAATGTACTTGAACAAGGAATCTTGATGTTGATTCAGAAAGTTAATAGTGTGAATGAATTTAAGTTAATTAACATAGTCTAATTGAATTATTGTAGGTAATGGATTATTATAAAAGGCATTGGTAGTTTTTGAAAGATTGTAACCTGATGAAGCGCAATTTTTATTGCGTGAAAGCGCTTGTTCCTGTTTTATTCTTGTCATTAAATGCTGTTTGACTCAATTCGTGGTGGTTTCAAGCAATTTCTTCAACACTGTCGTCTCCTCCTTGATGCAAGAAACCTTTGGGTGATCGGATATTGTTTTCTGCAGTTAGTATCTTTGTTTTTGCAATTAACTGGTCACCACGCGATGGAAACTCAGAATATTGAATTGGACTATAATCCTGTGAGTAATGTACCTAATGAGACCTGGAATTGTCTCTTCTACCAACAAGACAATCCGTTGTTGCATATGGATCTGAATGGTGATGTATATAGAAGTCCATCGAGCACCAATGATAATATGCATGATTTCTTTATAAGTCTAAGAGCACTAGAGAATGATCTTTACCGCTTGCATAGACTTGTTTGGCAAAGGAGGCATCTGCAAGCGTGCCTGCACTTTAAAGTTATCCCCCGTGGCATGCGTGTTTTGTGCATGCCGACCTATGGGGATAGCCAGCCAGAGTTGTTACGGCAGTGGCAGAAATTAAACATTGACTTTGGCTATAAATATATCCAGTTGTTATTGGATCACTTTACACCGCTTGAAGCTGAACTATTGAAGAAAGTAGAAGAACAATATAGTTTGCTCACCACTACCTATCAATCTGAGTTTTGCAAAACAAAGATACAAGCCATGAACAGACAATTGTCACTGTATAGCAGTAAGTTAGAACAGATCAAAATCAGAAAACTGAAACGGGACTGTGAGGATTTTTGGCTCGGCCGTATCTTTGTATGGCCGAGATTTCATCCAATCTCAAACAACAATAACGTGAATACTAATCAAGTAGACATTTCTTCTGGATTGAATAGCGATGTCCCTATAGCCCCACAGAGTGATGTTTCTGACGCAGGGCTGCAAATGATAAATGCCCAAATCGATACATCTGCAGTGTCTGATACTCCATCATTTTCATTACCTTGTAACCAACAAGGACTGACTCATCATAATACACTAGGTGCAAAACCCAAAATATCTGGGACAGCAAACAAGTTTATGGCACCCATGCCTTTAAATTTTCCCCTTCCCTACAAGGAGGCAGTACGAGCTCGATCCAACAGTCGGGGGAGAGGCAAAAGGAAACTGTCAGGAGATGTACAGGAGCAGAGAAGAAGAATGAAGGTATGAACTACATCGAAACCTCCAAAGGATATACCAGAGCAGAAAAGAAGAATGATAATGTGAACTGTCTGTTTTTTAACTTGTCGTCCAGGACATTTTCGTTGAATGAAATGAGTATCATGAACAAGGGTATGTCATTCATCCCCTCCCAATATAGTAATATCTCAGATACCTTAATAGGGCTACGCAAGTTTTGCAGGAAACTTTCCCTTAGGCTATTATTTAAAGATAAATTGTCTGATTCAAATAGTAGTCATGTGAATAATTCTGTCTGTAGAAGGAAAAGTACCTTCATACCCCCCCTGACACATATAGTTGATTGTTTTTTGAAAACTAATGAACGAGATTTTTATCAATACTATGTTAATCCAGAGAAAAAGAACATCTTTGTGAATTTAAACATAGAAGAAGCTCTTGAGCTGAAAGCATTGTGCAATGACCCTAACCTTGTGTTTAAACCAGCAGATAAGGGAGGGGGGATCGTGGCAATGGATGCAACTTTCTATCATGAATTAATGCTTAACATGTTAAGTAATGACGTTGCATATAAAAAGATTGACAAATTACAAATAACATCATTGACACAATATGTCCATGACACACTGTATGATATGTTAATGACCAGATCCATTGACAAACCTCTATATGATTTTTTTATTAATAGAACTCCCTTTGATCCCTATTATTAAAGGCTTGCCGAAGCTGCACAAGGATAAATATCCACCACCTTTACGTCCAATTGTGTCAGGTGACCACTGGGTAACCTATAATGCATCCTTATATGTACAAACTAAATTAGGAACTCTAGTGAAGCAAGTACCTACGATCCTTCTTGACTCTTTTAAACTTTTAGATGATCTGAAGTTAAACATGGTAACAGATAGGTTAACAGATGAAACCTTACTAGTAACCTTAGATATTGAGAGTCTATTTACGAAAATTCCTAATGAATATGGCCTAGATGCGATAAGAACCCATATGATGCAAATGGGTATTGAAAATGGTGAAATCATGAATGTATGCTGTTTATTAGACTTAGTCCTAAACAATAATGTGTTCCTTTACGGCAATGCGGCATATGCGCAGACATGGGGGGTTGCCATGGGCACCCCCTGTGCCAATGCATATACCAACCTTGTCGTATTGGAATGGGAAAAGGAGCACATTTTTAGCGATCCCAGGTTCGAAAATGTCGTACTATACAGACGTTTTGTAGACAACATTCTATTATTATGGAATGGAGATGAGAATAGTCTCATTTCTTTTATTAGCTATATGAATAGTGTCACCTCATTTTTTAAATTCAGTCATGACATTTCCTGCCATAGTGTAAACTTTTTGGATATCAATATTAAGAAAGTCGATCAATGTAAACTGGTAACGACACTTTATAGGAAATCTTGCTGGAGGAATGGGATCCTCCATTATGATAGTCTACATCCGCGACATATTTTTTGCAACATAGTAAAGAATCAGATAAGTAGGATAAATAGGATTTGTAGTGATAAACTGGATGCATTAAATGTTTTAGCTACTCAGAAGAAGCATTTTATAGATAGGGGTTACCCCTTAAAATTGATAGATGAAATATGTGAACCCACATCTGATAATATACCATCACAGGCTAAAAAATTTTTTAATTATCAAAGATTTAACAAAAATGTAACCAATGTTTTGTCCTATGATATAAAATTTACCAATGACGTACAACATTTAACTAATATAGTGAGAAGTAACTGGAAGATTTTACTCTCAGATTTATCTGTCTCAGAAGTTATCAGTGAGAAACCAATGTTTAGATATATGAATTGCATGAATCTGAAAAGGCTTCTATGCAAGGAGAAATTGGTCAATATACCCACTGATATAAGATCCCAAGTGAAAACAGGCACTTTTCCATGTGGTAAATGTTCTTTTTGTGGTTATATTTCTAAAAAATGTGGGCTTGCACCTCAAAGTACCAACTTGAATATAGTATCCACGTTTTATGCTAATTGTAATACCAAAAATGTGGTCTACCTTGCTAGCTGTACTCTCTGTGAAGCTTATTATGTGGGTCTGACCTCACGGAGATTAAGGGATCGAATATATGATCACATATATAATATCAGAAGAAATAATTTCAACAATGCCCTGGCATTACATTGTAGTTCCCATCCTGAGCATAGGTTTTCATTTCAGGTACTACAGATAATTGAACCCAACAGGAGGGAGGGTGATCACATGAATACCCTGGAAACTTTTGAATTAAGGTGGATCCTAAGGCTAAAGGCTCATATACCACCAGGTTTGAATACTATAGTCAATCTTCGACCGGCCTTAGTAGGACCTAGTTAATATTTGGTCCGCAATATAATGGCCACCTAGCTTTTTAGCTTGGATATGTTTAATATTCTTATGATGCAGAAGTATTATACCCTCTTCCATAACATCCAAAGATCTCATAGAAGTGTCCATCATGACAGAATTTATGTAAATAAAAAAGCACTGTTTTTTTCTATCTGTTAGTAACTACCATATATATTGCATTGTAACCCAATGCTAAAATCTTTCTTGAATATATCATGGTGGCTTATATATTGGTCTCTTGGACCGTCAAACTGAATGCCTGGATTGATTTGCCCTGTAGCATAACGTATTATTTTAGAATATGTCCCTTCTAATGATTTTGTCTTTCAGTCCGGCTAAGAAAAAGGGGTATTACAATAATATTTGGATGGTTGGTTTTTTGAAAAATTCAACGACTGATTGAATTATTTGACATTCTTGAAAAAATAATGTTCCATTTTCTAGGTTTTGTATTCTCACATTATAGCTCTATGTGCATTTTTGTATAATGTGAAATCATTAAATTTCTACTTTAATATGCCATTTTGTAGAATTGCTTAAACCATTCCATGTTTTGGACAATCGGCTAATACATGTTTTTAATGGCGCTAGTTTTGCCAATGTTTTTTAGCATGGATTTTGTTACTATTTATTATACAGTTGATTTTTGTATGACTATATAGTTGTGCACTATACATACTATGACTTAACTATACAAATAATTGTTTTTAGGTTATCTAGTTAATATAGTTTTAGTTAACTACGTTTTATTCTTTATGGCTACTTCCATACTATGTGTCCTGTTTTGAGTCTTTTACATCTTATAGCTCTGATATCATTAAATGTGTAAGCTTAAGGCGAAAAAAAAGGCAGACATGAACGGTAAAGTTATTTATCCGGAATGAGATGACATCTCAGTGAAAAAAGAACACTGTCTTGCAAGCATACATTATTCATATGATGGTTATATACGCTTGTTTTATTATTTTTATTACTATTTTGTATTTAATACTACATATAGTTTTTGTCTTTTCACAGCATTTATTTACAACTAATATGGCTCACATCATGATGCTAGTGGATGTGATACTCAACTCTATGGGTATAGTTTCTCCATATGATATAAACAGGAATGTTTGATTCCTGATTTACTTTGAGATAGTTTTTTAATTAGTAAGAGGCTTGGTTTTATACAAGTACTGCCTAAGGCAATTGTAAATGTTTTTGGTGAATGTTGCGCTTTATATTTAGATATTTAAGCTTATATTCTTTAGTATTCATTATTTCGTGATGGTTGACTGAACTATGTTTAAGTTGGGTTCTGTATGTTCTGAATCCTGATTTCTTAAATAGAATGACAGTGAACCACAAATGAAGTTACGAAACTGGTGCTTTAATTTTGGTAATAATGAATGTAAAGCATAGACGCATCAACAGTCTTACCTTTTCTAAAAATGGGCATTACTTCCTGTTAAGTAGGATTGCATTTAACAATTATGTCATCAATTAAGGGAGATTTATGCACATTAACATGAATATATTGCGTAAACTCTGAAACTATATACACTATTGAGCTTATGAGTAGTTCCGTTAGGTTGTTTTGTCTCTAAATGTTATGTTTAATGTACTTGAACAAGGAATCTTGATGTTGATTCAGAAAGTTAATAGTGTGAATGAATTTAAGTTAATTAACATAGTCTAATTGAATTATTGTAGATAATGGATTATTATAAAAGGCATTGGTAGTTTTTGAAAGATTGTAACCTGAAGAAGTGCAATTTTTATTGCGTGAAAGCGCTTGTTCCTGTTTTATTCTTGTCATTAAATGCTGTTTGACTCAATTCGTGGTGGTTTCAAGCAATTTCTTCAACATAGGTCTGCTACCCTTGATATGTGTTAACAGGGTTTTGTGAACTCACACATCTACAAGATGTGATGGTGGAGATGACTCATCTACAAATATCCTGTGTCCAGTACAGACAGTTGCCCAACACCAGTTATGATTGTCGTGTTCTGTATCCCATTTTGTAACCTGCACATGCTGTGTCACAGCAGATATGTGCTTCACATGCATGGGGGGAATGTTTCATGTAGGCTGTATTGTCAGTGTTGCATGCCTTTCTCTCCAGCATGTACTACGTATACCACAGTGATGTTGTAGGTGTGTAAAACAGGTAAGACATGTGTTAGTCCTGTCATGGATATGCTGCAGGTAAACAGTGGGATCCAACACCTCCCTGTATGGAGTTATACACATGCCCTCCAAAGCATTTAGGAGCATTTAGGAGACAGACTACACATGTATGGTTGTGACACAGACTCCATAGGACATGTTATCTATAATGTGTATTAGTGTACCATGGAACCTGTGTGGCTGCTACAGTTGTACAATATGCCTGTCTAGTGACATAGCAAGGGTGCCATTGCACACAATGATAGGTGTGATGATTGCCACATTCAGTATAACAGTGGCAGTGTGGGATTTACATCCCTAACCTATCGGTATAGGCTGTACAACAGTGAATGCATCCCCACATCTTTCCGACCAGTGAGAATCAAAGGCTTCATTACTCTCTGTATCCATAACTCCATGTGTAATGGCTCAACTGTGTGCGGTGTGCAGTTTGCAGGGGTGGATGCTTTTCCACACGATAGTATTGTGTAGTCATTGGCAGTTAGTCTTCATTAGTGGCTCATATTACAACTGATTGTGTCTTAGGCCATCCTGAATAACTGTTGGTTCTGTGTGGGATTCTGTGTGGGATTCTGTGATAGCTCCCAATATGCAATTACCTTCTAATGTACTCAGTTAGAGGTCACTGACAGTGACTCTGAATGCAGAGAGGGAATAGGTAGATAAGGTATGTCAATAATGGAGGATGGTGAACTCCACTGGTGACTGGCCTCATTTCAGCATAGGTCTCCCAATGTTATAGTCCCAGGGTATGACTGTCAGACACTTGGGTATCCACCAGCTGACATAACACTCCATACAAGACGTACACAGTTTCCAGCAAGGCCTGCTGGCCTAATATTGTCATACACCCTGTCAGGCCATGGTTGGAGCAGTGAGACATATGTCCAACATCCATTGCATAGTGTAGCAGTAAATGGTCTCCGCCAGTTACAGTTGGTAGGCATGATGTGGCCTTGAGAAAAAGTAACAGTGTCTGGTCCAGTGTCATTAGGTGTATGACAGTGCCATTGCTTGTATCCATGCTAACTTCTCTCATGGCATTTCAGGTGACATGACTCAGTGATCTGGGGATACCATTTGGCACTACATGCTAGTTGTCCTCTGTGCAAATATTGCATGTACTTCCAGAATGTTGCAAGAAGAGAGTCATGCAAGGTGTCTGTGCAGAGCACAGGCAAACACATTAGGGAAGTGTAATATGTACACACTGTGTTGCTTAGTCATGCTGTGGATCACTTGCCCAAAGGATGGTCCAGGTCCTTGGCTACAATGCCCTACAGCAGTGCCATGACATCCCCACACAGGGAACCGATGTAGTGCATCATGTGTTTACTAGTGTGGGTGACCAGTACAGCCCACCCAATGTGAGGTCCTCCCTGGTGGGATCTGGCCACAGATCAGTCTCCTTAGAACTACCTGCATGCACCCCCTTGTAGACAGTACAGACATATATATCAAGACAGCTATTTATTAACTCCTGTGGTATGGTTGACATAGCATAATTGCACGTCCCCCTTCAGATGCGGCAGGCAAGTATGTAGAGCTCTACATCCATACATTATGTCAGCAGCATTACAACTGCATGAACTCGGCCATACATGACAGGAGGGACACAGGCTTGTCATGGCTCAGCAAACCTGACTGGTGGACAACTGCTATTAGCATTTTGTACAATAACAGGTGGACAGTGGTGTGTGACATTTGAGGTGAGGGTGCCCCCAGAACATAGAGGCACTACCTCCTCAGCTAAAAGAAGCACATTATGTTGTTGTGATGTTGTGTAGGCACAGTAAATGACAAAAGTAGCCACCCACACAAAGCATAACCACAATGCACAGTGTAGTTACATGTGTGACCTCAAAGGACAGACCCAGCTTGTCGGTGACCTCATACATCATGATGCCACATATGATGGGTCTGTACTCATACCTAGCCTGTACATCCACACTGTCTGTGTCAATTACACTCCCTTGTCCCCCCACATGTGATGCATGACATTCTACATCCTGTCCCATAACTTCCATATTTGCAGAGGAGTTCATAACTGGCCTCTCACTGGAAGATACACAGCATCTATTTTACATGCTAACATTCCAGGATGCATCCTACATGTGACCTGACAGGGATGACTAACTCAATTGAGAAACTCTTGCAACCATACTGACACTACTGGCTGCATACTAGCTGAGTGGAAATTGGCAACTGTTATACCCTTGTACAGTGGTGGTGCATACACTGACTAACATAACTATACACCTCTTTGTCTGAGTATCCATATCTGTATGCCCATAGGGCGATCATCATGGAACTGATCAGCACACATATGTGTGTTCTACACACAGTTGTCTGTACACAATTTAGATGTATGACAGAGGGAGCATGACTGTAACACATGGTGGACATTTCTGAGGTAGTCACCATGGACCTGGGTGAGGGTACATCAGGGCATATAACCCCCTAGACTGAGCCAAGCCATCTGACTATATCCCCTGCTCAGACAACATTTACAAACTACCCACTTAGGCATCCATGATACTGTCATTGTAGGGGGTCACTAAGTGACCCATTGCTGGCACACATGTGCAACATTGGGAAATCCATCTCCAGTAGCTGATCTGTAAGCAGCAGTGCTCAACATTGCACAGTCCTGGGTCCCCTACTGCTTGGAATCCATTCAACCACAATGCACATGACTACTGACTGAGTGTGGCTAACAATATTGCCTGATGCCTGCAAATTGTGAGCATTTATTGAGTCTCTGTGGTATGTCACTATCCTGCAAGATGGTGTGGTGAATACATGTTTGTTGATATATTAATGGTCATAAACCCCATGCAAATATATATGTAATATCATTTTCATCATTTAGACCTATGGACCTGGTAATTAGCACATCAGTCATAACATGTGATGTACATACTCAGGGGTGAACAAACTGGTCACACAGACCTGGCCACACAAGTTTACACCTAATGTGCATCAAATCACTATGCCTCTACAGTGGTATGGCAGGAATCATATGGCATAGCTGAGGCCACAGTCACCTGTAAGTGACATACTCATAAACTCCAAGTACTCTTCCCTCAGCATGCCAATAGCTAGTGCAATTGCCATTTGGCAATGTACCTTTCCAGGCAGTACTGACATTTGCACAGTATGGTCCCTCACAAGGACACTTCACGTCTTCAGTATATGTTCAATGGGGATCTTCTGCAATGAGTGTGATTGTCACCTAAGGCATATAGACTACTCAAAGGTGATATGTGCCTTGCATACGGGGTGACGTGTGACCCTGCTTGATTACATATGCTGACTATCTGTAAGTGGCATAGTCGATGGATAACTCACTGTAAGGTCATTTACTTTGTATGTGACATTAGTACTACATGCTTGTGGGATAGTTTTATCTAGCAGACTTACACACAATTGGCTAAGCTTCTTGTGCCGTTCTAAAGGGATCCAGTATCTGTCTGCCTGGGATGACATGGACAACAGACCACGATGCTTTGCCAGAGATGGCCTGCACCTGTCACCCCTTGGATTCCGGATACTGGCTAAGGTTCTTGCCGCTCCTATAGTGCCTTTTTTAGGCAAGGTTCAAATGACAAATTCACTACCATAACAGGAACAGGCAAGCAAAAACTGAGGGTGATGCTACTCAATGCTAGAAGTCTAAATCTCAAAATGCACTCACTCTAGGCACTCCTTAAAATGGAGAACATTGATATCTGTGCAGTGACTGAAACCTGGTTCAAGGCTCCAGAGAGCACCCCTGCACTACCAGGCTATAACTCATACCACACTTTTTGGCCATGTAACCTGGACCGGAACACCAAAGGTGGAGGTGTGTCCATATTCATTAAGGATATCCACACCTCCAGGCTAGTTGCTCAGCATAATGCAGCCGAGGTTATCCAAGTGCAACTAACACTGGGCAAAACTGGAATCCAAATTGTAGCTTGCTACAAATCACCCACCATGCTCCAGGATTCCCACTCCTCTTTTCTTGATGTACTGGACAATATTAGGGTTCAACCAAACACCCTAATAATGGGCAATTTCAACTACCCCACCATTAACCGGGAAAACTACTCATGTACCAACTCCTTCACTCAACGCTTTCTGGAATTCATAAACTCCAATGCCCTGGATCAACTTATCCACACCCCCACCAGGGGCAACAATATCATAGATCTAGTCATTACCAGTATGAGTGACCGGTGTTCCACACCTGAAGTCAACACCTCATTGGTCTGATCCGACCATAAGCTAATTACCCTAGATATCCACATCCTGCCTCCACCCCCTCCCCCATTAAGGATACCATGGTAAAAGATTTCTTCAAAGCCAACTTCATGCTTCTTAAGACAGAAGTGGTGAACTTCATGACACCCATGCAGATGGACAATACAGTTATGACTACTGACTCCTACACAATTGCACTTTATAAGAACTTACATGAGTGCATGGATTGTGCTATCCCAAACAGAACCAAGATGCTATCCTCCAAAAAAAAGAAGCCAATCTGGTGGTCCCCTGCCATAAACAAACTGTACAACAGAAGGAAGAAACTCTTGCAAAAGAGAGTAAAATCCCACGAGTGGAGGAGCTCCCTGGTCAGCCTCAGTAAGAAGCTGCGATCCCTGATAAAAATCCTCCAAAACTAGTTACGAAAACAAAATCGCCACTGATTCTAAAGACAACCAGAAAGCATTCTATAGCTATGTCAAGAATCTCAATGACAACACTCAGATCTGCTCTGAGTTACAGTACAATGGCACTAAATATACAGACCCAAATGATATTGCCAACATCCTGGCAGATAGGTTCAGTGCTAAATTTACCCCCCCTCCCACCCCATAAAGAGCCCATCTCTATACCGGAAGAATTCAAAGTTCCTGTAATCATGGCTGCACAGATAAAAACCACACTCTCCAAAGCCAAGAACACAGCATCTATGTGACCAAACAACATCCCAGGCTGCATTCTACATGAACTACAGAACAAACTGGCACCCCACCTAAGTGCCTTGTTCAATCATAGCCTCACCTCAGGCTTTGTGCCTGCTGAATGGCACACAGCAATGGATATTCCACTACACAAGGGGGTAGCCACCATGGACCCCGGGAACTACTGCCCCATTAGCCTGACAAGCCTGGTCTGCAAGGCCATGGAACATATCATCATGGAACTTATAAACAAAGACATTGGTAATCTCCAAACTCTGGTTCCCACCCAGTTCGGGTTTGTAAAAGGCAGATCATGTTTCCTAAACCTGATAGACTTCTTTGAAGCAGTCACCAAAGCCGTAGACAAGGGTAAGGTGGTTCACACAGCCTATCTAGATCTTCCCAAGGCTTTCAACACCATCCCCCACTCTGGAATTATAGATAAACTCACTAAACTAGGTATAAATCCCTATGTCACAAGATGGGTTGCCAACTGGCTGACTGACAGAACCCACACTGTGAAAGTAGCAGACTCCAAATCCGACTTCAGACCAGTGACAGGTGGAGTACCACAGGGTT
>NC_056746.1:706187832-706227832 GCF_019279795.1 Protopterus annectens | reverse complement strand
CTGCTGTACTTAATATGTGACTGAGGTTCATAATGTTACACCACATACAGAATGACAGTCTGTGATAACACTAGCATAATAATACCTCACATGCAGAAGATGTGAATACTTCAAGATTAGAACTATTAACACCATCAACCATGCTAACTTCCCTAATCCACTGAGCCACACAGGCTGCCAGACAGAGAGGAGTCATTCATCACACATTCAATAGCATAAATATGTACATTGTTATTTCTGCTTTATGTACGACATACAATGTGTGTTAGAGTACTATGTTACAGCCATGAGATTGCCTGGTCTGCTGATTTACCATTGCTGACTTACTGTTAATGCAGTTATAAGGGAACACTGCTGTGTTGGGGATGGGGAACAACAGCACATGATCTGCTATGATAGACAGTAGTCCAAACATCATGTTTAATTTCCCTTGACTGATGCAGTGAATATTCCAACAATGAGGCCTAGCAATTATTAGGGGATACATACTATTGGACTGGGTATCTGTAGTCCCATGTGGATGTTACAGCTGTCCAAATAGCCCACTATATTTCCTTGCATAAATGCAGCAGATCCATACATACGATACTGCATTATATTAATCCTGACAAGTAGTGTGTAGGTTAGTGACTTACCTTGTGAATGCAGTAGTTGACAGAACTGTAGCTCAGAGTTGACTCTGTGTGATGCAAGCAGTATACAGCCAATGCATGGATAGGTACAGGTTGTGTGATTTGCCTGGCATCAACTATTTTACTATATGTATGTGAGTAGGAGTAAGTTGTCAGTCCCTAGGGTCCTAGGTTGTCAGTGAATGTGCTATGTGTTGTCTCCTAGCCAATGCCAGGGCATACTGGGCACACCTACTTCTGCCTACAGGGACATCATCAGGGGGTTCCTCCTCTGAGTCCTCCTGTGACTGTGGCTGTGGTGGCCTAGGCACTGTGGAGGGGGCTGTGTATCCCTTCCTTTTTGCTGATCCTGCTGCAGCTGTTTTCACATACTGTGAATATCTGTGCACATGGAGTGTACTGCAGGGCTCCACCAGATATACTCAGGTACAGGAACCGTGACTTCAAAAGCCCAAACACATGCTCTATGATGTTTCTAGTTTGTGTGTGTGCCTCATTATAGCATTCTTCAGTGGGTGTGTGTGCATTTCTGATGGGTGTCATCATCCACGGTTCCAGTGCATAGCCAGCATCCCCCAGTAAATGGCCGTGTGAGATGTCCCCCTTAGCAAACATCTCGTCTAGCTGTGATGCCTGTCAGATATGGGAGTCGAGATACCTGCCAGGGCTGCCAGCACACGCATTCATGATGGAGTAGTACTCTTTGTGATTCATGCAGATTCTACCCTCCTTACAGGATGGAGATGTGATGTGTACATGAGTGCAACCTATGGCACCTAGTACCTCAGGGTAGTGTGCTACATGGAAGAAGTGTTGCATATTGCTAGACAATGCCTCAGGGTTGAGAGGATAAGAAATGTGCTCACTGACATGTGGTAGCATGGCATCTAGGAACAAGTGAAGTACCCTGAATGCTGATGCCTGTGAGACCCCCATCATTTCCCCAGCCGGTCTTTGGAAGGTACCTGTAGCTAGTATCCTAAGGGCTACACATACCTTTGTTTCCACTGGGATGGGTTACCCTCTGTTGGCTCTGGATCTGAGTTCAGGGTGGCAGAGCTCAGTACGTTCTTGTATTATGTCCCAGTCCACCCTGTAGTGCTCTACAATCTCCAGCTCATGTAGCTCCTGGAAGGTTACCCTGGACCTGAACACTCTTCTTCTTCTCTGTCTAGGCCTCTTGTCAACAACAGCACAGCAGCACTGACTTCAGCATCTAGCACATACAGATGAAGCAGACCTGCAGCAGCCCCTATCATTCTTTCAGTTAAAATTCCCAAGTCTGTACTCCAATGGTGCAGAGCATGTAGGAAAAATTAAATTGTATGGTGTATGCATACTTTATAGTGCTCTGCTGTAGGTGGTGACTCCTGATTGGCTACCTGTGATGCATTGCACCTGTCTAGTATATCATTAATATCATTTAATGTCTCTAGTTGTAGTTAAACAGGGGTCAAAACTAATTAATATGTCATTGGCTTTTAGATACAGTTAGCACTGAGGCATGCCACGCAAACACATACCCTGTAGGTAAATAAAGCTTAGCAGTCAGTGTACACCCCCCTGAAAGGGCACACTCAGCACAGTGGTGTACTGTGCAAATACTGTGAAACACTCACCTTTAACTAAACAAAGCTTAGAAGTTAGTGCACACACCTCCCTGAAAGCACATGCTCAGCACGGCAGCATGCTGCACAAACAAGCACAGCTAAGCTGAAACAAGCTTAGAAATTATTGGATGCACCCTTCCCTGATGTCAGCTACCTTCTCTGTAAACACCAACATAGTTCTCTGCCTAAGTGACTGTGGTCAAGGCTTGGGGCTAACGCAGAGTTCCAGAAGTTCCGGTATTACTCCAGGGCAGAGAATGGCGGTGAACCAATTGGGTTAATTTTTTCCTGTTAATGATGGGAACATTGCTCAAGAATTAACCAATTGTAACAGCCCTATTGATGGGCAAGAGATTCAGCTTCATTTTCCCTGAGCGAGTGGCTGTCCAAAGGTAACAAGTGGCAGTTGGAAGAGGGAGCTATGGTGAGGCATGGTGTTTCCATGGACAGACAACTTAAAATGCTTCATGACCAGGTTTTTAAATACTGAAAGCTTCATTTGGAAAATGGGTATTTAAGGGAATGTATGCGAAAAAATATTGTACCCAAAGATTGAATGTGCTGAAGTACCTGACTAGATTGATATAAAACTTGGCGTTACCTCGTGAGTTAATTTCATTATTTAACAGACATGGCTGTGAATTATTAGAGATACTGATTTGGGATAATGACAGAAAAATGACTCTGTTAATGGAGACTATTAACAGACTGGATAGGCAAATCAAAAGTGACTTTCTCTTTTCTGTTAAACAAAATGAAAATAAGGCTATTTTTTGGGTATTAACAAACATATGAGTGACTTAAAAAAACAAGAAGGTAAAAAAAGTGATAAGAAGTGATAGGAAAGATTATGAGGCCAACTCAGCTTATCCAGCTCCCTCCCAGTCAAACATATGTGGTCAACAATGGGATAAATGGGAATGAAAATAGTTTGCATAGTAATGAAAGTGTCAACAATGTTAACATGGTTGATGATGGTGACCCCACTGTGAACAATTTCAATGAAGGTACCCCTTTAAACTTTCCCCCTCTGAGGAGGTCAGAATGACTACTGAACCAGAAGGGTGGTTTCAGGTTACCCCAGGGGGTCGAACAATTCAATGCAGAATGGTTTTCAATCCAGGGAGAGGGGGAGAGGGAGGGGAGGCACTTGGTAACTATTGCCTCCAATACCAGTGACAATTGTGACCAGTCTGATGGAAGTGGGTGTTTGGTAACAGACATCATTGGGGATTGTTATGAAGAATGCGACATTACTGGTAACAATAGTGGGGATTTTAAAATGTACAATTTTAGTAATATTGAGGTCAATGAAGCTTGGGCTAATTTATTTTCTAAAGGATTGACTTTTGTACCAGCCAAGGACAGTAAAATTGAAGAGGTTCTTTTATATTTAAAGTTATACACTAGGAAATTGAATTTTTATTTTTTTATTTCCTCACAATGGTCGAAGATTGGTAAATTCAGTTCATCAATGTAAAACATCTAGCACTTTTAACCCACTGTTGCATCCATTGGTACAGCTGTTTGAAAATATTTGTGAGCATGATATTAGGAAGCTTTTTACTAATCCTACAAGAGATTATTCAAATTTTAAAAAATGATGAGAAAACGTTGCTCAAAGAGGTTATGGAGAATACACAAATTAGGGTTATGAAACTGGACAAAGGTGGGGGCCTTCTGGTAATGAATGCCAATGTTTATGTTAACAAAATGTTGTCATTATTATGTTCAGAGACCTATGAAGAAGTTTTGGTTAACTAAATGAATATAGCCTATTGACATGTCAATTTATCATTGGAAGATCTGTTAATGAATGGGCAAACTGAGGAGGATGAATTTAATTTTCTTCAAGTTACACACCCAAAAACCTCTACCCTTTTTGATATTCCCAAAATCCATAAAAGTTTGAACAACCCCCCCCCCCATTCCTTCTGATAGTTGAGGCCAAGGTATCTAAAAACTACCCCTTAGCCAAATATGTGGATTTTCATGTTAAAGGGGTGGTGGGGAGACATTTCTTTATTTTGAAAGATTCATGGGACTTTTTGTCTAGAATAACAGAAGATTTATATGACGAGGATTTGATATTCATAACAATTGATATCAAGGATCTGTTCTCTGTAATTCTACAAGAGACAGGGTTAGAATGGTTTTATAGCTTTTTATGTCAATTTACAGACTTGAGCTATTCCAGGACCCTAACTTTAAGGTCCTTAATGGAATGTATTTTGCAGAACAACTTTATTCTTTTTGAACGCCAGTTATTTAGACAGAAAAGTGGGGTGGCAATGGAGTCAGCTTGTGCCCCCATTTTTGCCAATATAGTCCTGGCCTTTTGGGAGAAGACAGTGGTTTTTCCCTTGAGATTTTTGGAATGTTGCAGCCTTTATGGTAGATTCCTGGACAACATTGTCATCTTTTAGAACAATATGAAAGAGAAGTTAGAGGAATTTTTTGAATTCATTAGTAATTCCACTAGGTTTTTGGAATTTACTATGAATTTTGACTCTGAGACCATCAACTATTTGGACGTAAGGATTATAAAGGATAGGGAATGTAAGAAATTTGGGTCCACATTGTATAGGAAGCTTACTTATTCTAATAGCTTATTACACTTTGACAGTTGGCACCCCCTTCACCAGAAGAAATCACTGGTGAAGGGGCAATATGTTAGAATGGCTCAAATGGTTAGTAATGACCAATTGTTCGAGTTGAGTGTAGTAAACTTATGGAAATGTTGAGACATAGAGGGTATCCTAATGAGTTTGTCCATAACATTGCCAATGAGGTGACCATAAAAAAAAGAGAATGGATTTTTGTTTCCCTGTTAGGAACGGTCATTAGATCCAATGAACAGAGTGTGAATGGGACCAATGTCCTGAGAGAGGAGAATTTCGCTTTATATAATAGGGGTTTGGTTTTACCCTTCAACCTGCATTTTGACCAAATTAGTTCAAGAATTTTTAAGATTTGGAACATCTTTGCAATTGACCAGGACAATCTCAAGAAAGTAGGTGAAAAAACAACTGTAGTATATAAAAAAGATACCTGTTTCAAAACCCTTTTAGAGAGGCCAATTAGGAAAAAAGTGGACGGAGGGATGGTAAAATGTGGACATTGTAGGCAGTGCAAGTATATGTTGGAAGGAACTAGTATAGTTTTGGATTAGTACGTAACCATAAAACTCCCATGTAACTACCACTGTGATAGTAAGGGAGTCATTTACATTGTGAAGTGTCAGGAATGTGAAGGGTTCTATACTGGGAGGACAATAAGAACTTTCAGAGAAAGGAAATAGCAGCATCAATACAACATTAGTAAGGAAGATGAAAAAATACTTTGTTTAAGCATATTAAAAATAATTTGACCCACCATTTGAATTGCATCATAACTGACCACATGGATTTGGGACCTAGGGGTGGACCTTCTGATTTATTTTTAGAATTTAAAGAAATTAAGTGGCAGTTTAAATGCCAGGCTATGGTGTTCCCTGGACTAAATGACATAATTTCTGTTAGTAATGTGTTGAAGTTAAAAGCTATGGGCAGGATTCACAAAGGCTTGCACGGAGTCTAAGAAAGACTCCATGCAGCCTTCGCGATCCAGGAACAGCCCTAAAGTTCGTGTAAAAGACCAGCTAAAATGTCTCTTACACGGAGTGGGCGTGGATATGCTAATCTCCTCACTTGCAGCCGAATAGCATGCAAATGAGGTAGATTAGCGATCCAGGAAGCCCAAAGCAGCCCGTGTAAGAGCCGTTTTAGCTGCAGAAATGTACTCAGTTGACAACTGAGTACGTTTCTGCAAAAACCACAATGGAGCCATGTCAGCTCCAAATAAAGGGTTCATATGTGTCAGGCAGCATGCCAGTGGCCAAATATGTGGCCATTGGCAAGGTACCCCGATGCAAATATTAAAAAAATATATATATATTTTTTTGGCAATCGCCGATGTTTAAACCCAGCGCAGCCCCGCGCAAATGGGCTGCGCTGTATAAAACATAAAAATGAAGGTTATAAACCCACAAATGTGGATTTTATGCAATACATGGGTTTACAATGCAGCGACCAGCAGACCAAAAACAACATGGCCACCGTTTAGTGGTTGCTAAGGGGGGAAGCTGAGTCTAAGACATGTAACTAAGCATTAGTAGGCAATCTGATGCAAATGAGTGTTAGGATACTGAATTCCACTGTCATATAGCAAATGAGCACATTCTAAGTAGTGTAAGAGTTACATAAGGGGGAGGAACAGAGTAGGAGATAGGTGACATCACAGGGGGGAATGGCAGAAAGAAATGCAGTTCATTGGAGGTCAGTGTTACATGACAGATGTCAGACACATATCATGGAAAGAGGAGTGCCACAACATAAGCATGGGAAAGTCAAGAAATGGAAGGTGTACACTGCTGCCTACACCAAGAAAAAACTGTTTTTTTTGAAAAAAAAAAAAAAAGGGTTTTTTTCTAAAAAATAAAAAAAAAAACCCCTTTGGGAAAGGAAAAAAAAACAAAATAAGGGGGGGAAAAACTTTTCAGAAGGGAAAGGGGAAATTGGGGGCAAGGCCCATCAATAAACAAAAAAAAAAAATTTTAAAGGGGTTTAAAAGGAAAGATGAAAAAAATTACTTTTTTTTTTTTTTTTTTTTTTTTTTTTTTGTTTATTTTTTTTTTTTTTTTTTTTTTTTTTTTTTTTTTTTTTTTTTTTTTTTTTTTTTTTTATTTTTTTTTTTTTTTAAAATTTTTTCCGAACATTTTTTTTTTTTTTTTTTTTTTTTTTTTGTTTTTTTGTTTTTTTTTAAGGGAAATAAAAATAATTTAAATAAAAATGAAAACTAAACCAAGGAAAAATTTGGGGCCCTAGGGGTGGGACTTCTGATTAAAATAGATTAGAAAAAGGGGGGCGGGGAAAATGCGGGCCCCAGGGTCCCTCCCAGGGACATACGGGGTAGTAAGTTGAGTAAAGCCTTGGGGCCCAAATAGAGCTTGCAGGAGCCTAAAAAAACCCAGGGGGGCCCACCCCAGGGAAACCAAGGTTGTTTTGGCCAAAAAAATTTAAAACAACGGTACCTTCCAGACCAATGGTGAATGAGGGGATACACAGGCACAGCCTAGGGTACTGCACCAGTTCCGGGATGCCATGAGCCATGTCGGTATAGTATATTTCCCCAATCCCCAGGGGGTATTGGCCAGCAAATCCCTTTAAAATAAAATACCCGAGGTAGGCAAAGCTGATACATAGATAAACCCACCATGGGGGTGGGGGCCTACTTTAACAGAAGGGCCCCCCACAACTGCCAGGTTGTGGTCCCCAGGGCATAAAATGAATGGTTGTGCTGGTCCCCTGGGAGTCCCTGATTCCCACATCTGGCATTTAAAGGTGTAAAAATTTCCAAGGGGACATAATGGACACCAGGGGGATGCAGGATCACTGGAGCCGGCTGAGACACCCATCGAAAGACCACACCTAACAGGAAGCCAAATGAGGACACGCACAAAACTTTTGGGAGCGTGTGTTTGGGCTGCTAAGCACGGTTGGTGTTGGACACACTGGTGGGCCTTGCGTAACCAATACATTACCCAAATTGTCAGGGTTTGTGCATGTAATTTTTTTGCAAACAGCTGCCAGGACCAGAAGGGGGCCAAAAGAACCTTCCCAAGGATCGGAGAGCGTGACTGGAGGAGGAAAACCTGAGCCGCCCCATAGGCAAAAGGGGGCGTCCCCAGATGCCCTGGCCTTTGGCAAAAGGAAGCATAGAATAACGGGAGTGGAACCCGGGAATGTACCCCTCTGTCATAAATAAAACAGGGATCCCTAAAATGCAGATGCCAAAACAACAGGGGGAAAAGGCAGAAGAGGCAGCCCCAGCACCACCGGGCATAAACCCTGGAAGAATGTAACCCATGTACAAGACCCTGGGGATGACTCACCACCCTCACCAAGCACAGCCCAAAATATGACAAGGATGTTTGCAAAATTGGCAAGTTTCAGAGTAAAGGGGATCCAAGGCCCCCAGACATCTGGATGCATGTCCCCCCTGTGGGGGCTGATATCATGCCCTTAGGTATGGCAAATGTTTTCCCAAGCGTCCCTAAATAGGTAAGGCTCAAAACACAAACCCACCTCCTAGGTATCAGAAGGGATAAGCCAGGTAATGTAAATGCCAGGCTAAAAGAAGTGCTGCGCCTAAACTCACCCAATGGGAATTTAAACGGCTGAAACAAAAAAGGGGCAAGGCCCCAAAACAGACCCTAAATCCGGGTTTAAACCCCTTTAACGTGCTGTACACCTCAAAACAGGGAACAAGCCAAAAGGAGGGGACTAGAATAATTGTGGTCCACACCCCTGTTGGCCCAAAACGGAGCTGGATACCACAAAAACAGGGGTAAAATGCCCCCCATTTATCCCTGCTACAAAAACCAAACCCCGGGCTGCACCGGCCATGTTGGAAACAGAAATTCAAGCCACAAACCACTTAATTTGGGGAGAAAATACCCGCATAGCGGGAGCTTATATGCCCCCTTGGAAAAAAGAAGAATCCAAAAACCAAAATGCCAGGAACCATTACCCTCCCACAAAGGGGTAAATACGGGATGTAAACAGAACAGGGTATGGATGGCAAGATGAGAATGATTGCCATGGTAAGAAGACCATGATAATCACACTGGATATAACATCCTACCACAGCCCGGGCCAAAAACCAATGAAACAATTAAAGCAAAAGTTCACCCCCAAAGGGGATCCATTGGCCCTGTGCAGGTGCAAATAGGGGCCCACCTCAGCCCTGTTATACAGGCACCATGAAACTGCCAAAGCTTGGTTACAATCCAAAAATTTAAAAACAAACACAACCTACCTCCATGGTACCCCAGTAAAACCATGAAGAAATGGGGAAGCTACACAGATAGAGCAAACTAAAAAAGAAGTAATCCTGACAGAATGGCAATAAAAATTCCACACAATCCACTAAGGCAGCTACAAAAGTTAAATTTTGGAATTTGGGGCAAGTTAACCCCCCAAAGTACACAACAACCCCAACTCCCCAAGAAATCAAATATATGTGAGACATGCCCAACCAAACGGGAGGCTAGTTAATCAGTACCCCCAAAACTATAGGGGAGAAAAACCCAACAAACCCCACCCCAATAGCCAAAAACTAAAACCCAAAGCATAAACCAAAAAAATTTGGGCCCAAAAAAACAACCACCCAACAGAGGTAAAGCAACAAATCAAAAAACCCTCCAAAATAGCCATGAACACATAAAACAAACTGGTTCCAAACAGTCCGGCCAGAAAAAAAACATGTGAACAGTTGTAATAGGTGATCCATAGTGGCATGCTTCCCCACACCAGACTGAAAAAGGAAAGGGAAGTAAGCTCCTTACGCACAATGCCAAAAACAAAAGATGCAGGTCACCCCAAAGCAAGAAAAATAGAGCATCATAGCCACTGGGTAATCCCTGAATGTAGGATAATGAAAAAACATAAGAGCCCATTATGTATCCAGGCGGGTTACACTGCCTTTTCAGCACCTCCCTCCCAAGAAATACAAAAAAAGGAATGACATTTAAACAATGGACTTACTTTCATTCGGGGGATCCAACTGTCGGGGAGTCACACAACCACAATTTTCCAATGGCTTCACCTGACCCCTCACGGAATTGGAAAAGGCTTTTCCACCCAAACCACAAGGCTAAAAGACAACCCACCACCCTAAAAACATAAAGGAAAAAACAAAGGGTTGCCCAATGCCAGAGGGAAACCTCTATCATGTAGGCCCCCCCCATAGGAGAAACGTGCTGTCAGTGACAGAAACCTGCTGCAAGCCTCCTACAGCACACCAGACTACCAGGTTATACCACATATCATGCTTATGGCCCCAAAACCGGGAAAAAACATAAAAGGAGGGTGGTATCCATATTCAGCACCACCCTACATCCAGGTAACTGACAATACAAGGCATTGGGCCCACCCAGGCAACTCTGTGGAAAAACTGCTTACAGCTGAGCTGTCAGACCACACCCCACAAGGAACCCCACCCCCTCCTGAAGCACGGGAAGATAACCCACCAAAACCCAAAAAGGGACAAAATTACCAATGGGTGGTAAACCATTATGAGGGAAAGGAGAAATGGGACCTAGGGAAAAAGGGGACAGAACCTGTTAGTGACACCACAGCCAAGTTAAAACTGTTTTTTGGCCCAAAAGGACACATAAAAGAGGTATTTTTCCCATATTTCCACAGACCCATAATCAGTACAATGCCCTTTTGGGAGTACCTTACCTGACACCTGCGCAGTTAGAAAGACCTCAAAGGACCCACCAAGAGGAAAAGGGGGTCCAAATAAGTCAATCCCTGGTGTAAACCCCCCAGTGAAGAGTAATAGCCTACACAGGGCAGTATGTTTTTGAAAACCATTCCAAAACCAGGAGTAATGGACATCCCCCCCCCCCCAGAAAATAAAACCATCACGTAAGGAGGATGTCAACCTCAACACATAATGAAATAGGATGTTTGGAGGGACAGTAAAACCCAAGGTCCCCCACCGGAAAGTCCCATATGTTAGGCGAGCCCCCACTAAATTTTAAACACAAATTTTGCCAAGGGATGGATGTCTGTTTACAGGGGCCATTTTCACCAGAAGAGGACAGCAAAAAATCAAAATGGCCTAAAAAATTCACTACACAAAGAAAAATTCTAGGCTTACAAACCCAGGGTAACCTGGAAAACCCAGAACCTATGAAGAACCCCCAGGACACTAAGGAAATCCCAAAGGGTTTAATGATGGTGGGAACCCTGGGGTTCACGTATGTCGAACACAAAAAAACAAACAAATCCAAAACACAACAATTGCCAACAACACCTGCAGGTCAAACCCCCAGAATGCAAAACAAAACCCAGAGACTGCGGCCCCTGACATTCAGATGTGAGGTAACAGAGCATCTCCAAAACACACACACAATTTGAAATTTCCTGGGTGAGTCCAACCCCAAAGAAGAAAATAAAAATCCACACTGCTCAATTCAGCCTTACCACGGGATTTCCCCAAAGGGCAAAACAACAGGGCTTTAAAAAGGTGTTGCCTGAATGGATCAAAAAAATGCCACCCCAGAATTAGTTTTCCACAGTAGGGAAAGGATCAAAAACCCAACAAAAGTTTGGGGATACTGAACCCCCACCCAGTTGGCTTTCTGTGAGATCCTGCCCCTAAAATTTTGACCTTTGAAACGTCATTGGTCTTAAGGGAAATTTGGGGCCAACATTTTTGGGACCTTGAAAGGGTTCCATAAAAGGATTATAGATTGTCACCAGCAAAAAAAAAACCCCTTGCAAAGGGGGGTTAAAAACCCAACCAAGGGAATGACATGGTCAGACATGCTGCCATGTCAGACTACAAACCAGATATAACTGGCATCCCACAAGGCTTGGTCCTGGGACCCCCCTCATTTGGTATATATGTCCCATAGGTATAGGCCAACATGGAAGGACTGTGTCTGAACATGTTTGCAGAGGACTACAAACTGCCCACCATATCTGACCCTCCAGCTGACACAAGCATCCCAAAAAGGGCCACATAGAAACAGACAACTGGTGCCATAGCCATGTCACCCTAATTGCAGAAAAGTGTATAGTCAACCCCGTGGATATACAGTAAGTGCCCCCCAAATTATCACATAGGTGTTAACCCATTACATACTTAACATGTAATGAGAGACCTGGGGACACAAGGTGATAGATATCCTGCATTGGACAAACATGTGGCTGTATGTTTACAGAAACATACCATATACCCACCTAATCATGAAGGTTGTCAGATCTAGATAAGGGGAGGTCATTGTGGCTCTGCAGTCATCCTTCATCAGCACAATTGACTACAATAGCCCCTGTGGGATGTACCTCAGCAGACACCTCCACAACTGTTAAGTCCCCAACAGTACCTCACCAGGAGTATCAAAGAGCTTGAACAGATGCCATGTGTTGCCTGATTAAACAAACTGCAGCAACACACTGCCATACTGCCCACCCAGAGGCAAGGGGCCTGATGTATAAAGCCATGTCCAAGCTGGAATCAATAAACATGCTGCACCTTGTACAATCTGAATGGCAGTGAGCTATGCACATGAGACCTGAACCCCAGCACTGACATACATAGGACAAGCTGTACTGCATGATCCATAACACAGAAGCCACCCCCACTCATGAGTAAACTCCCAGTACAGCTTAGCCATAGAGTCACTCATCGATCTCCTAAGGGAATCTTGATGAGTGGAGGGGAAATTAGGTTTCCCCTGGGTATCACTGTTATGTCACAGGTAGACGGGCACAGTATAAACCATGACATATGTCATGGCAAACTCCACTTACAATGTGTAAGGACAAACACACTCCAACTAGCATTAAAAATGGCCTAGGCACATTAGTGTTTGAAAATGTACACCTATGTTGTGGAATACACTACCAATGTTGGACAAGCCTGGTTTAAGTAGTTCATATCTGAACATAATGCAACATGGTCAGAGGGCACAACTGGCCCCAAACCAGGCTGTTGTGCTCACTATGGAATTAAAGCAGTGATAGGACTAAAGCCCAGGATACTGCCACCACAGTGAAATACTGAACCAGTACACTATACACTACAGTGTTAGGTCATTTGAAAGGATGTTGACAACTGTATGCAAAGTACCCCATGCAAACCCTGCAGGCACAGTATAATCCCTGTTGTGTTCACACAAAGCAGTTGGACAGTAACTACACAACATGACACACAACACAAACCATAAAGGGGAGATTTTTGTTGAAGTTCACATTTATCCACAAATGTGGTGGGCTGCAGAGTTCAACATATGGAAAGCTCACACTGGGCATGCTCCACACTTAGATAAATGAGACATAGGTGAGACAAGATGCCAGGGGAAGGCTGAACTGGGCATGCTCACACACTTAGGCCAAATCTCAGTTTAGCAGTTGGACACATATCTGTATTTGTATGCTTTTATTCCGGGAACCAACCACATTACAAATCTGCCCAGTGCTCACAGTTAAATGACTACAGAGACATATGTGATATAGTGGATCCCCCCCATATGCAAACATCTTCCACAGATACACAAGTTGTTCATACAAACAGGGAATGCTATGGCAATAAAGACCTGCAAACAGTCTATCAGCAACAAATAAGGGCATCTGACAATTAAACATATGGGTGTAGAGGCAACACTAGGCTGTTTGGGGAATACAGCTTAGCCAGAGGGGCTTGCCTGCCCCCCCCAGTACAGTAGGCTACTGTGCCACTGTAAAGTAGGTCACATAAGGCACCATGTGGGGTAGTGTGCTGTGCCTCTGTTAAGCAGGGACACAGTGGAATCCCGGGGTTTGAATTTGCTAAGCCACAGCCATGTTGTTGGTGTGTGCTGGAAGGGGGTTTGCTGAGGACCTCTAACAGTAAGGGGGCCAATAACAGACTGGGGGGAGCCTTATCTGCATTGTCGGGACAATTTCACTGTCAACACTGTTGTGATGATTATGGGGGATTGAAGTGTCGCTACTGTTCAGAGATGTCCTCCTCTGTGGGCTACTGCTCTGCAATGTATTAGCTCACTCTGTCTTTTGGGACACCCATATATGGCGGGTTTACTTGACAGGTGTCCTGTTGTGGAGCAGTCATGGGTATATTTGGGATAGCATGATCAATGCAAACCTTCCACATGCTCATAGAATGCAATTGTCAAGGATTATGCAGAGTGGTCTGAATGCTCCCCAGCATGGGTCCTTTGAAGTCTTAAACCCCAGTCTTCACAAGTGTAAAGTCTGTTTTTGCTAAATACAGCTTGTTTGTAGTGACAACCTTGCCGGGGGTGGGATGGGATATGGAGGGCCAAAAGGTGGGTATGTCAGATATCAACAATGGTGGTCTACCTCGGGTGGGAACAGTGAGTACCCATTTTTAGATGGTCAGGTGCAAATGCATTCCCCTTGGGGCTGTGGTGAGTGGTTCTGCCAAGAAATTTGACCCCTTGTAGTGGCTGTAGGGTAATGTTGTAGAGGCCTGAGATTCCCACACACAATATGCCTGTACCTGATGTTAACAACTGGAATGGTGTATGTGAACACCTGCATATCTTGGCACTGCCCAGGAAGCAAAGTGTGTGTCCGATGGGAGGGTGGTCAGGACTGGTTGTGTTGTGTTTACAGGTCCTGTGGTCACGGCATGGTATAAAACATAACCTGCCAGTGCATGTGCAACTGCCCCTCTGGTGGCTGCAAATGCATATTTTGCTATCCCCACCTGACAGGTAGTACTAGATGTACATACTCTGTAGAAATAATGATGTCAGCACCCATAAATACTGCAGTGCAGAACATATCCCCAGAAATTCTGATGTGTTGCTAATGTCTCCCTCAAGTGTCATAATATAGTTAGGTAGGGGTTTGAACCCTAAATGTTCAGTTTGGTGTGTGTGGGGGAAATGCCCCTTTTTGGCAAGGGGAAAAACACACTACAGGATGCACATTCCCTTTCTAAACACTGATGATGTCAGCCCCCTATAAGTACAGCAGGAAAAGGGAAAAACCTCCCAGTAATGCAAAAAAATTTCTGCTAATGCATCCATCTCATTTCATAACATAGTTAGGTGGGGGTTTGAATCCTGCAAATGCTCAATATGTGTGGGGGGGGTTAGGTGTGGTAGTATAAAAAACCCTTTGGCAACTGGGAAAAACACACTACAGGATGCACATTCCCTTTCTAAACACTGATGATGTCAGCACCCTATAAAAAGCAGGAGAAAGAAACCCCCAGTAATGAATACCCCTCTGCAAATTTGGTCCGCTTGAGTGCATAACATAGTTAGTGGGGGTTTGAATCCTGAAAAAGTGTGTGGGGAAAAAGGGTAGTGTGTGTGTGAAATTTTAGAGAATGCCCTTTTTGGCAACCAGACAACACACCAGCTGCTGCATCCCTTCTACACAAAATGATGTCAGCACCCATAAGTAGGGGAAGAGGAAACCTCCCAGTAATGCAAATAGCCCCTCTATTTTCTCACTACTGTCATAGCACAGTTTTTTGGTTGGATTGCAGACATCCCCGTGTTTTTGTCAAAAGAATGCCCATTTTGTGGGTTTTTTTCAAAAAATTGCATGACATTGATTAAAAGTAATGGCAATGGACACAGATGATGTATGTGTGTGCCAAAAAAACATATGTAGGACCTTCAATATTTACCATGTCTGATGCCTGCCACATGTGAATACATGGTATTTAGGATAACATTATGACTGTGGTCTTCGGGGGGCTGCATGGGGTTTTTATATACAGTGTGATATGTAGATGGTATAAACCCAGCGGGATAAAATCTGGTCGGGGGCATTACATGTTGTTGGAACAGGTGCTGCATGTTTTCACCTGTTGTGGGAGTGGTAACAAGTTTTTCCCAAAGCAATGCAGTGACTACATGCTAGGAACCTTTCAGCTGGGGTGTTGTAGCTACAGTAATTCATCAGCATTCAGAAAACATCAGCATTCCTGGTGAGGGTATGAAACCCAAAGGTCGGGGTCATACCAGCCTGTGCCACATGCTCAGAGACCCCTTCCATTTTCCCCTATCATGTAGTCGGGGGGACATCACAGGTAAATGTGGCATGGACAATGACGGGTCATATGTGTCCATGCCTCTGACTGACCTGTATGCTTGTGTTATGTGGTGGACCATGTGAAGCATATCACTGTGACTTCACCTTGTCCAGCCTGGTGAGGGACCTCACTGTACGGACAATAAAGGTACCTAACACAACTGTAGCAGGTGTGTTGTCTACCATACAGGCTGTGACTGTTTGGCACACAGGATTTTGTATGTTTATGATGTGTTCTGGCATATTGCTTTTTCCAGCTGCAAAAGTGTTGCCCTCAGGCAGGATGCTTTGTTAGGCCCCCGGGCCCAGTGTGTTCATATGTTGTATTGCTGTCAGTGTAGGTCTACATCAGACTGGTATTGTAGTCACTGTAGTTTTCATGCCACCTGACAGGTTATGCCAGTACTGGGTTCAGAGTGCTTAGTCCCCAGTTTGGCTATGGGTTCCATCTCATACATGTGTTGTACATCCATGTGTAGGGAGGGTTGACTGTGTACATGTGGCAGCTGTGACATTCCCACATGCCCCAATATTCCACAACTGTACCATAGGGTGACTGACAACTGACCTTGCACATGCTACCATAGTATTGGTTGTGGTGATTAACAGCACATACCAAGGGGGAACAAGGTACATAGGTTCATAGGTTCATAGGTTCATACTAGGCTATCTGCCCTAGGGCATTTTAAACAGCCAGAATGTGTTTGGCTGTCCATCCATTGTAAATTTATCTTGCTATCCCCTTTTTGAGGTTAGAAACTGTGCCTCTGTCTAACAGTGACACAGAAGTGATCCCCGGGGTAAACCTACGATGTCCCATCCACTCATCAAGATTCCTCTTGAAGAGAGTCAATGAGGGACTCTGTAACCTGGACTGGGATTTTATTCCAGAGTAAAGGGAGCCTCTGGGTTATGAATCTGTCCCTCCACATGTCCTATTTATTTCAGTGCTGAGGTTCAAGTCTCGATGCTCGATGGGTTTTGGGATATTCTGAGGTGCACATGCCCATTAATTCGGTTTAAATGGCTTTATACATCAGGCACAGATCGCCTCTGAACAGGGGGTATGCCACTGAGTAGAGCTGGGTTTCTTTAACCGTCAGCATATGGCATCTGTTTGAGCCTTTGATCCTCTTGGTGAATTTTTGGGGGTCTTTCCAGTTGCTGCAGGTGCCTGGTGGTACATCCCAACAGGGCTTTTATAAATTTTGGGCCTGATGAGGGATGAGTAAAGGGCACGGGCCCCCCTGATCTAGATGTGAACCCCATGATGAGGTGGGCTATAAAAAATGTTTCTAACCACGGCCACGTGGTTGTCAAATGAAAATTGCTATCAACTTGGGTCCCCAGGCCCCTAATTACTTCTTCTGTACTTAATGGATTACCACCTATGTGGTTTTGGGGGCATTTTTTTTGCCAAAGGGATGACTATACATTTTTGGGCATTCAGCTTGAGGCCATGGCTCTGGCACAAGTTGTCTTTTCTATGAGGCCCTTTGGAGGATGCTTGTGTTGGCTGGAGAGTCGATTAGGGCCAGTTTGCAGTCATCTGTTTGGCAGCCACAGTCCTTCCTGTTGGCCTGTACCTCTGATAAATATATACCAAAAAGAGGTCCCAGGACTAAACCTTGTGGGACACCACTTGTAACTGGTTTGGAGTCTGGCATGGCTCCAGCAATTCTAAATGTGGGTTCTGTCCTTGAGCCAGTGTGCAATCCATCTAGTGACATAGGGGTTTATATTTAAGCTGGTGAGCTTTTTAGAATCCCCAGGGGGGTATCAAGGCTTTTGCAGGTCGGTAGGCTGTGTGGACCCCCTTTCCCCTTTTAAGGGCCCTTTGGGTGACTGTTTCAAAGAAATCAACCAGGTTTGAGGGCAGGATCTGCCCTTAACAAAGCCAAACTGGGTATAATCCAGTGTCTTAGGTCCCCAATATCTTTATTTATGGGTCCATGATGATCCTTTCCATAGCTTTGCAGACCAAGCTAGTCAGGCTTATGGGGAAAGTGTCCAGGATCCATTGAGGCACCCCCTTTTCTGTAGGGGGACCACTGTTTTTACAATTTTCCACATATCCTGTAGTAAGGCTGGGATTGAACAGTAGTTTTGTTTGGGGTAGCTCTTCTTTAGTTCATGTAGGAAAACCCGGGGCACTGTCTGGTTTGATGCAGTGTTTTTTTTTGGGAGGGGTCTTACCTGAACATCTGAGATGTTCCCCCAAAATTTTTTTGGAGGGAGAAGTTTGGGTGAACCTGTCAGCTAGGATGTTGGCAATGTCTGTGGGTTTGGTGTTTCTATTGACATTTTGGACTACCTCTGAGCATATCTGGGAATTAAACCCCGGTTCCTAACATAACTAAAGAAAAAATGGTTTTAAGGGGGGAAAACAATGCCAGTTTTTTCTAATACTGATCAGTGATGCCTTCCTTTGGGGTTTTGCTGTATCATTTAGTAGCTTCCTCCTTCTATTGTATAGTTTGTTTATGGCTGGGTCCACCAGACACGCTGCCTTTGGAGGATTGGGTCTTGGTTTTATTCTGGGCATGATCCATGCATTCCTGAAGGTGTCCATAGAATGTTTTAAGGGAAACTGGGGCTGGTCCAAATTTTTCCCCAGGCCGGGGCTTTGAAGGTTTCCACCTCAGTTTTGAGGAGGTGAATTTGCTTTAAAAAGTTGTTCACTGTGGTTTTTGGGCAGGGGTGGGGTGGGATGTGAATATCCAGTGAGATTAGTTTATGGTCTGATCTTACCAGTGAGGGATACACTTCTGGTCTGGAGCATAGAGTCCCCATGTTGGTGATGATCAGGTCCAGTATGTTTTTCCCCTTTTTGTGGGGTGGTAAAAAATTTTTCCATAGCATATACTAGGAATCTTTCTAGGGTGTTGGAGCTAGAGTCATGCTCCAGTCTATGTTTGGGTAGTTGAAGGGCCCCAAAATAATGGTGTTTGGAGACCTTCATATTTTTGTTCTCAGGAAGGCAATTTTTTGGGTTTGGGAGGGTGGTCTGTAGCAGGCTATAACCTGGAAGGCAGTTTTACCCATTGTTAGTTGCACATGGATAGTCCCTGATGCTTGGTGCTTTGCCACCAACCTGGGGGGGTGGCTATCTTTGATGAATATCAATACCCCCCCCCCCTTTTTTGGTTGGGCCAAGTTTTGGGGGTGAAAAGCAAGGTATGGGGGGTAAACTGGTAGTGCTGGGGGGGCTCTCAGTAGCCCTGAACCAGGATCTGTTACTGCACAGATATCGATGTTCTCCATGCTAAGGAGAGTTTTTAGTGCATGATCTTGAGGTTTAGACTTCTGGCATTGAGTAGCATTACTCTTTGTTTCTTATCCCCTTTTGATACCTATGAAGGTGGGTTTGTCATTTGAGCCTTGCCTAACAAAGGCACTATGGGGGGAAAAAGCCTTTGCCAAAATCCCAAACCCCAGGGGGGACAGGTGCAAGTCCCGAAGCAGGTTTCAACAGAAGATGATATGTGAGGTGTAGTGCCTGTGATTAGTTAGCAGTGCATATATGACTGCTCATGGACAAACCAGGTAAGTCATATGCAATGTGTCACAGGCAAGTAAAGTGAACAGGACAAACAGTGACTTCTGTCAAGTGAGACATGGAAAAATATAGTAAGCTATGCAGATGTCACTAGGAGTCCACAGAAGCTCTGTAACTATGCATTGCAGGTGGGATCAGTATTCCAGGGTAATTGCAAGCAAACATGCATGCAAACAAAGCTACAGTAACAGGGCTGCATGTAGTCCATTGTACAACAAACAAGCTGTACCACTTCCAGTAGGTAACACTGCAAATATGAGGCACTATGCACATGTACATGGAAATACACAGGTCAGATGGCTAGGGTCCAGTCTCAGGGCCCCAAATGTACAGACCCTGTACCGTCAGGATGTACAATAACTGGATGGAAACCCATGTGCTCATACCTGCAGTAATACACATGTCAAATAACAGACACTGAGCCTTCACCAGTGGTTCCATACTTTGTAGGATGTATGCTACCTGGCCTACCACAGTATCCCTGACATGTATGGGGACTCTCCCTCCTGTGACAGTTAGTTTTGTGTGTTGGGGCTGTCTAGCATGGTATGAGATGTGAGCTTTCAGTGCTAGGGTGCTCCTGTGTGTCCTGTACCAGTCGGGAGTACTGCACACATATCAACATCCTCAAACATCCGCATTGCAGAGTCCAGTGTGGGGAACATGCCCCGCAGTTTACATGTCCATCATTGCAAATTTAAAACTTTTATTACCTTATCCCTGTGCTACCTATGTATGGCCTTCTGTTGACATCCTTACCACCAGTATGCCAACATGTGCAGATGATACACTATGGTACTTACCATGGGGGTAGACAACAGTACAAGACAATCATACCCTTACTGCATCAGGCATGCTGTGATATACCCCCAATTTTTGCACACAGTACTGTTAACAACATGATACTATTACTACACTCTATGGTCACCCTGTGCATCAGCAAATGTTAACCTGTACCTGCACTGATGTTACAGATTGCAGGAGGTGGCACAGTTTCATCATATGCACAGGGGGTGAACTTGGTATGCCTGAGTCAGCCACTGATACCACCAATTGACATGTATGTGTATTTTGTTGGTGAGGGACAGCAGTACAAGGGGGGAATGTTGATGCAGTGTGTGTGGTATGCAAAAGCCCAGGTGTTGTCAATTTGCATGTGTATGGATGCACACAGTTCCACCTCATGGCTGCCATATACTGGTGTTTTGGACAGCCACAGACTGTACCTGCCAGGTCATACAGATCAGTGTCTCTGGGGGCACAGTACCTGTGCCTTGCAGGTGCTACGGACCATCCTCCAAAGACTGGGTACTGTCATCAGAAGCAGGTGTTCATTGACGGGGACAGATCCCTGTCGGGCCTGGCCAGAGCCACGGCCCGGGGCTCCTGGGGTGGTCTGATGACAGCACAGACCCAGCATTGCTGGGGCTGCTGCTCACTATGGGGGGGCCGCCCTGTTGTCCCAAATGCCAGCTGCTGCTGTTGCTGGCATCAGCGCCCCCCGCCCACCATCCCCCTATGGACATGTAGTTGTGGAACCGGTCTAATATGTCCCCACCTGTCTATGACATGGTGAAAACGGATGGCAGCAATTCCCCATACGTCAGTCATGGCTGTGCAAAATGCTGTCAGCCCCCAGACCCTGTCTGGTGTACCGTCCATACGATGTGCCTGCATGACAGCCCCAAAAATAGCTGAGGTTGTAAGACCTCTGTGGGCCCCTGACAGGGGCAGTACCGGATGCCCCCGAGAACCCTGGACATCTGTCTGTGTGGTACCATCTCAGGGCCATGCCCATGGCTTTGTGGAGGCATGTGCCACAGATACCACATTACCCTGGTCAATGCCCACTGTATTTTCCATCACCTAGGGACATTGGTGACAAAGGGGGTATTGGCAGGATAACTGTGAGCATTGATGGGGTTGACAGCTGACTGTCAATCGGCTGACCAAAGGACCCTGGATACCTTCCTGTGCCATTACACAGATGTCATCAAACAGTACCCATGGCACCTTCCCCGCTGCATGACACCAGAGCAGCACCAGAACCTGTGGGGGGGAAACAGGAAACACAAAAATGTCTAAAATTTCCAGTGATCACACATCCACACAGACGGTCCAGACGCCCCATTGCACATGACACATGCACACATGCTGCCCCATGCACATGCACACATGCAATGCACATGCCACCACATGCACAGGGCACCCTGCACAGCCCCTGCCAGGTGCCCGGGCACATGCACTGCATGACACAAACACACATGCACAGGTGCACACGCCCCATGCACAGGGGACATGCAGGGGCACATGCCCCATGCACAATGCACACATGCACATGCACAATGCACACATGCACAGGTGCACACGCACACGCCCCATGCCCCATGCACACATGCACAGGTGCACCATGCCATGCAAGTGCACCACACATGCCACCAATGCACCACATGCACACATTGCACACATTTCACACCAAAGCAATATCACACACAGACACAGCACACCCCTGAAAAAAGGGACACAAATGGGCCAATTTACATTTCTTTAAAATATTAAAAATTTTAAACACACCCCCAGAAACTGCATTTCTTTTCAAGGGCCTCAAAATGAGCAATTAGTACAACTTCCCGACTATTAAAGGTAGTATACAAAATCCCCAGGCATGGAATTAGGTTCCCCTTGCCTTAAAAACAGAGACCTAAAGGAAACCCCAATGTTTCCCGTGCACAACGTCCCATTGGTTTTCCCGATAGTCGGTCTGGTCCAGCCCCACAAATTCAGCTGCTTTTGGTTTTCCCCGGGGCCCCTAATCATGATGCCCTCCCCAAGGACCCCCCCCACCCCCTTGGGGATTTCCGTGGTACCCGTCAACTATTTAAAAATGCATATTTACCTGCCATATGTCCCTTTTGCTGCCGTCTTTACCCTCCATCTTAATGCAGTCTCCCGCTGTTTGGTGGTGCGGGGAGCAAACCCCCCTCTGGTATTTCCCTCCCAGCTGGGAGTGGGGATTTTGGGGGAGCCACCAAAAAAAACCCGTTCGAATTTGCCTTTGGATATCCCGCTACCGACTTTTGATAAATACTCAATATTGCATCTGTCTGTCTATTGGTGGTCCCTTAAATGGCCAGGTTTTTGCCACAAGTGCCCGCCTCCCTCCATCGCCAAAAGAGTAGCATAATCCGGGACCCCCCCTCTGGGGTTTTTATCTTTCCCCATTTAACTTGGAGTGCCCCCAAATTTTGGTAACATTACCTAAAAAAAATAATGAAAAAATTCCCGCAAATTTATTTGTCAGGCAGGATTTTGCCCCCCCATAAAAAAACCCCCAAAGCTACCCTTTTACTGTTTTACAAAATCTCCAAATGCATGGTCTGTCCCATTGGGAAAAAACTTAAAAGGGCCATTTCGGGGGCCCCCGCCAAAACAATTTTTTCAAAGATGGAACACTCAAACGACATAATTCCAAAAAAGGGAGTCAGACACTATAAAGGTCACCCTTCCCAAAAATCCTGGGTTTGAAGGGAAAAAAGAGGGACACTACAGTAAACCCCAACCCCCAATTTGCCCTGGTAAATCCCTCCACACCAAAAACAAACAAAAATAATTACTGAAACCACTTTGAAAAAGTGGGGCAGGTTATCTTTCACCCCCCTTCCCCCCTAAGACAAACCCACTGCTGAACCCCCTTCACAAATGTCCTAACCCCTCGGAAAGCAGAAAACACAACATAATGGGGCCAGGATCCCCGGGCAGCACTGTTTGGGGGCCCACAAAAGAAGTGTATTAAAAAGGGTGGAAGTACCCGCAGACAGAGCATTTCCATAAAGGAGGCACCCCAACATAAATCAATCCACAAAACAAACATTCAAAACAAACTTAAAATCAGGGGACACACAGATACCCACCCGCCTTTCCCGGGGGTTATGGTACCCTGGTCAAATTCCATCCATATGGCATATTATACACAACAACATATTTACTGACCAGGGGGGTTTGCCAACATTGTGGAGCAGGGTTTCAGTGGGGGGTTTCCCCCTTCTCTCCCAAAAAAAGACATTTTGGGTTTAGGGTTTATGTTACTTTTGTTACATTTTCAGGGGGGACGTAGAAACCCGGGGGGTTTAAACCCCTGTGGGATATGGTACCGTTGTTTTCATACTTGCAGGAAGGTTTACATTGAAGTGTTGTAACACTTGGCCTTCTCCCAAATTTTACTGTCATTGGGGCAACCCGGGAGCCAAGTGGGTTCACTCCACAAAGGAACCCCCCTCAACATACCATTCAATTCCAAATATTCCCCTTAATACATTACTATTTTCAATTTTTGCCCCTTTCCCCCCGGGACTCAGGGGGGCCAAAACTTTTGGTTTCTTTTAATTTGAAATGGGGGATGGTACCCTTTTTCCCGGTGTTTACCCCGTTTTCACCCGGACCTTTGCAATACATCTGACACATTCCCCAGTATTTACATTCTCTTCTTCTCTTAAATTTTTTATTATATTTTATTTTAAATTTATAATTTTTATTATTAAAAGAAAAATAATTTATTTATTTAATTTTTATTTTTAAAATTTTAAATTTAAATTTTAATATTAAATTCCCAATTTTAAATCTTTGTTTTATTTGTGTACTTTTGTTGTGGATGTGCAGGAGGGGGGGAGTGCAATACATGTTTCATTACTTTCCTTTTCAATCTGTCTGTCATTTTAAGTTTTCATAATTTAAAACTTATGTGTGATTTCATATAATGTTTGCCACACCATGTTTTCCTACACTTTCCCTGTAGTATTTAAAATATTATTAATATATTATATTTAAATTTATAATTTTAACTACAATCAATTTTGAACAATCAAAATTTTGTTTACCTTGTATAAAATTATGTAAAAATCATAACTGTGAAACCTCTTTGTCACCAAACCTTTCAATACATTGTACACATGTGCCTCACTCAAATTATTACACCTTCCTTATTTTATTTTTTTTATATAATATGGATAAGAAATAAATATATTAATATTAATTTATATATTATTTAATTATGTTTTTCACATTTGTGTTATTGGTTTTTTTTTATTATTTATTTATCTGTTGCTAAATTTTTTTTTATTTTAATTTTTTTTTTCTTCTTTTTTGTTTTGTCTTCTTTTTTTCTTATTCCCCCCTTTTTGGGGAAGAAAGTTTTAGGTGGGCGGGGTACAGTGTTTAGGTTTTGCATTCCCGTATCCCTGTTGTTTGCCCGATTTGTTTGCATGAATTTTACTATTCATTCTATGTGTTTAAACATTTTAAAAGGGTTTTAATACATCCCCTTTTAGATTTTAACAACCTCTGGGATGTTACAATGTTTTATTAAATTTATTTTATATTTCCCCTTTTGAATTAAAATTTCCATTATTTCTTCAGTTTTTACAACTTTTTTACACCCCCTCTACTACTTTTAATTTTTTGCTTTTGTACATTGGGTTTAAATTTAACACCTACTTTTTTTATGGCCATATTTTCCCTTTTTATACATTTTATGTCAGGGGCCTACTGTAGTTGCTGTTGGTTTTCCCCTGCTTCACACCCTTAATCTTGATACGCATGACACATATGGGTTCCAGGTGTGGGGGTTAATTTTTATATTTGGTTTGTACAGGGCCCCGGTTTGCATCTGTTTTGTCTGGTGGTCATTCAGTGGGGGCACCCCTTAAATTTTCTGGGTTTCTGCAGTTTGTTTGTGGTATGTTTATTTTTTCTCCTCTGGGGCTCTTTCGGCTCTTTCTTCTGTTTTCACCTTTCTGCCTAGTTTGCATTTTGGACTTGGGGAGTAACCCGCATGTTTTGTTTGGTCTTAATATTCAAAAAGGGGGTGGCCCCCCTTTTACAAAATTTGGGGTTGCCACATTTTGCCCCAATTTTTTCAAAACCCGCCAGTTTTCTGGAAAAACATTCTCAAGTGAAAATTTCAAACATTTAAGTTTAGATTCATACCCTTCCAAAAAAAAAAGCAGAAACCTGTTATCTTGAATGTCTGTTTGTTTTAAATTATTTTAATTTCCCTGGGTTTTTTTTGTACATTTTTATTCTTTCCAGTTTCCTGTAAATTTTGGGGTATGGGGGGTATTTTCCCCTGTAATGTGTGTGGTTGCTTTCGTGACATTTTAACTGTAAAAAGCATGGCTGTTTTGTTCACCATTATTTGCCCTTTTACAGTAAAAAATAAAGCTGCTTTGTGTCCCAACCCTTTTTCCCCTTTTTTCTTCCTATTTCATGTAATTTATTTTTAAAAGCTTGTATAAAACTGGGTTTGTGGTAAGCATGCAGTTGTTTTCCTGGGGTTGGGCTGACATATTTTATTTTTTTTTGCTGCTACAGGCCCCAGAGGGCTAAAGGGACTTTTGCTTGAAGGGTTTCTTTTGGGGTCACCATAAAAGGCTTTAGCTCCCAAAAAAAGCAAAGCTTAATTTTTTCCTTACACCCCCTTTTTTTTTGGAAAAGAAAAAAGGGGAACAGGAAAATTAAAAGGGGGACAAAGAGGGTAAACTGGGCAACTTTGGGGTTTTCAAGGGGGTGGGGGCCCATCCCTTTTTCCTCAGCCCCTGTGCTATGTTAAGGGTTCTTTAAACCCTTCCCCCCTAGGGGTGTCAGGGCCTTCTTTTGTACAAATTTTTTGAAGTTTCCATTCCGCCATATTTGGGCATATTATGGGGGAATTTTTTGGGCAATCCCTTTTTTTTTTTAGGGGAGAATTAGGGGAAAACATTTAGGGTTTAGGTCAACCAAACAAACAAAATCAGGGGGTTTTGAACGTGGGGGTTAACAAATTAGGGGGAAAGGGGGTTTGGTTGGCCCTGGGCCCCCAAAAAATTTATACCCCGGGCAGTTTTGTTCCTTAAGGGGGGGTTGTGGGGGTTGGGCGGGAACCTGCCCGTTTTGGATGTGTGTGGCTGGGGGAAGAAAAGGCCTATTCCCCACGCACCAAAATAGCCAGGGGTGGGGGTTTTTTTCCACACTTCAGAAATCCCCTAGATTTGGACAGGGAAATAACTGGGGCATGCCGGGGACTCCCACTATAATTCCCTAAACCCCCCCCTTTTTCCCATTTTTGATTATTTAATTTTTAGCAAAAATTTCCTTGTTTAACAGCATGCTTAGTATTCCCCTTCCCAAAAACCCCTTTCCCCTTGAACAGGGGATAAAATGCTTTTTAACGAATACACGTCCCAAAAATGCAGGGTTTTGATGGAACGGTAGGTTTTGGTTTGCGGGGAGCTCAAAGATGCAAATATTTAGCCCAAAAGGACAAATGCCAGGGGGGTTAATTTTATTGCACAACCAATTTCCTGGAATGGGAAATGGGAAGGGTGGGGGGAAAAAAAAATTTAAACCCCTAAAACAAGCTGTTTTCAAAGAAGTATAACCATACTGTTCTAACACAGTTTCCATATGCATTAATTTGGTGTGGGCTTTACCTTAACTAAATTTTAGACAACAATTATACTGGTTTTTTCAGCCAATTGTAATTTGTTTATTAGCAAAACAATGTGGATGGGCAGCCCCATTTTATTGGGGGAAATTTTTTGGGTAAAAAGTGGGCCCTTTTTTTTTTTTCGTAATTATTTCATTTTTAGAGCGTATACTTTATTGGGTTTTTCACAGGGGGCAAACCCCAACCCTTACGTTTTATTTTTTTACAGGTGGTTTTTTCCACATTGACGACCGAGTTTTAAATTTTTCCCGAGCCCCTTTTTAGCAGATTTCAACAGGGATATATTTCACCATGGATTTTCCCCTTTCCTTACTTTTCAGGTGGGTTTTGCTTTTTTAAAGGGGGGCAACAGCATTTTCACTGTTTTTTAAGCTGCAACCCGAACAAAAATCTTTAAAAATTCCTTTTAACAATTCGGACTACAATTTTTTCTCTGCCAACTTTCAGAGGGGGAGGGATTCTGACCTCCGGTGGCAACCACCCAGAGCCATGGCCTGGGGCCAGGGCACCCGCAGCTGAATAAAATGGTTTTGGAAACCCCCTTTCCTTTTTAAATTTTTTCAAAATTAAAAGTAATTACCCGTTGGGGTTGGGCATTTCCCCTCCACCCAAATTAATTGGGCCGCTTTTTTTTATCCCATTTAACCCCACCAGTTTAACCCTTGGACGGGGAGCATAAACCCCCCCGCCTAATTGCCCCCCCAAACCGGCCCCATGAGGGGTTGATTGTGGACAGGGCCAACCCGTTTGGATTAACCCCCCCCGTGCTCAAACAAAATCCCTATTTTGACACGGGCCCAATGTTTTCCCGTTTATTGTGATTGCCATCAATTCCGTTTTGATTATTGTGATTGGTTTTGGAATTTACAACTTAAAAAACCTCTTTGCTGTCCCCTTTCTATTATTCCAATATTCAACTCTTTTAATAAGTTTCTTATGGTTATACCCTTAATTTGGTGATGGACCCGGGGTTAAAATGGGACTCTTTTTTAAATTTTTTGATTCAACACATTTCTTTGGCTTTTTTTTTCTCAACCGTTCTTGCTTTTTTAGCTGACAAAAGGGAGTTTTTGGTTTTAGACAATATTTTTTATCCCGGGGAATTTCAGCTGAAAACATTATCCAATTTTGGTTTAAAAATTCCCCCCCGGGCCCCAGCACCTTTAAACCCCTTTCGGGGAGTGTTTACCCTTTTTAAATTATCACTTACCAACTGATTTTTATTGGGTTTTTTTTTACTTTTTTTTATTGGTATTTTATTACTTTTACATTTAATTTTTATTTACTATTTTTAGGGGTTTTTTCTTATTTTACTAAAAAAAAATTTATGTTTTAAACCTGAAGTTTTACATCCTCCGCACTACTTCTGGTTATTTTCATATTTACATATTTTTCCACTGATGCTAACTTCTGGGAGGGGTGCCCCCAGCCTCCGGGGAAAAAATTTTACTTTAAAAAAATTTTAATGATTTATTTAAATTTTATTTTTCTGTGGGGGTTGTTTTTTTGTTTTTTCACATTTCCCCCTTTTGTTTTCTTTGGGGACTTTTATTCTGGGGGGTCCCTTTCACTCGCCCAACCGCCCCCCCTTTTAATTTTTCCTTAGGGTGATTACTGCCTCTGTTGCGCAACACACCGTACCCCCTTAAAAGGTTTCTTACACGGAGGCTTTGTGAATCCTGCCCTATGTTTATTTTATAAATATTCCTTTTTAACAAATTGAATGGGGGTCAGTGTTTTATACATATAGATGTGTACATTATGTTGTTATATATATATATATATATATATATATATATATATATATATATATATATATATATATATATATATATATATATATATGCAGTCAGATGCTGGATGTTTTTACTTAAGTAGCTATGTTTTAAGGATGCTGTTTTATAAGTTTGGGAAGTTATGTAACTAATTTGTCACATGGGTTATTGTGGAGGGTGTGTGTACATATAAATTCATTGTGTTTTTTATGCTTGGTGTTCTGAAGAAATCCTTAACATTTAGACAAAAGTGCTTAATTTGTGATATTAAAGAGTTCTCCGCTTCAAGATTTGGTGTTTTTTTTGTTTTTGTACATAGAGGGGATATGCGGACACGATTACCCCTTTATGTTGTTCAGTAACTACAGCTCACTTGCATAGGGATCCATGCTCACAGCCTGCAATCTACACATGTCAAGGCCCTACCATGTTAGCAACAGCACCAATGCACCATTGCATATACTCCACGCAGGGTCCTGCAATACATTTCTGTCACATAATATTGATTTTTCCCAGTTTTTTTTTTTAATAAAACATGTTTGCACACTGCAGCGTGTCACACAAACATGTCCAGATTATTAAAAAAAATAAATTTAATTTAACTTATTTCCTTTAATTTTTCAGACATACAGAGAATAGTTTCACTCATATCTGTACATGGTATGCCATTTCTGTCCATCTATCTACATTTTTCCAGCCCCTTTTGTCTGTCTACATTCCTGTACATGGAATTTTTCTATATACACTATGGATACTGACACAGGGTTTGTAGATCTGCCTCTCTGCTTGCTGGTCACTCTACCTGCCTCATTTGCATGAGATTCACCTGCTTATGAGATGATTTGCATGCCACAGAACTTCTCATGTTGACGAATGCATGTGCGCCACCTTGTAGTGTTTACTGAATCTAAAACCTGCTTACTTTCATGCACAATGCCTACATGGTAAAAAAAGACTATGCAGACTTTATTAAATTCAAGTGGGATTTACATTTGTATAGGGATTTATACTGAGATTGTCCAATTTATCAATAATAAGAAAGTAGGGTATAATGTTAAGGAACTTTGCTAAACTAAGGTAAGCTCTGTTCCAGAGCTACCTTCTCTGATTCTTCCAATCAAGTCAACTAGGTTTTGTATGAATGGTCTACCTTTTACAAAGTCAGTTTTGCTTGGGTCTCATGATTATTCATAACCTATGCCCATGTGAATGAGGTCCATGATGGTATCTTTCATTACATATCAAATTATATCGATGAAGCTGAAAGTTTCATAGATGTCAGGATATATGATGGGGCCTCCATTATGACGGGTCACTACTATAGCTGTTCACCAGGCTTCTGGCACATATCCAGTGGAGAGAATGCAGATGAATAGTTTAATGAGGAGGTCTGGTAGGAGGAGTTTTATACTCACTAGGAAGCAGTTCGATACATTCTCTGGGCCCACAAAGCTGGTTTTTCATCCATGACAGTGATGTTACTGTGTGTGTTCTAAGGTAATTTCTGAGGGGTGTGGGGTATAGAATGGATACTATGTACTGAGAAAATTGGAGACAATGGGGTGAGAGTTAGAACTGAACTTATCTGCTAGGATTTTAGTCATTTCTTCAGGATTGAGGTGATGATGCCATTAGAGATAGGCTTGATACAACATTGGGTATTATTTTGCATTATTGGCATTCAGCTTAAGACCATATTCCTGACACCATGTGTTTGTCCAATGTATACCTTTTTTGAATGTTAACATGGGAGTTTATGATGACTGCAAGCATGTAATAGTCTACAGACATGGTCAGCCAAAGTCCCTTATTATTGATTTGACATCAAATAAGTAAATGCAAAATGAAAGTGGTCCCAGAATTGAGCCCTGCAGTACATTACTAGTGACAAGTCTCTGGGTGGAGAGAATGCTACTGTTGCTAACAGACTGGATTCCTTTCTTTATGTAATTAAAGAAAGCCTTGTGGTTACATTTCAATGGCACAGTGACTTTTATTTCCTAGCTAGCTTTGTAGGGTTTGGTCTTAGTCTTCAGTTCTTATACCTATTAGGTTAATTTTAGCTTACTGAGATGATGATTTTTTCTTTAGAGCAGTAAGCTTTTACCTTTTATTGTAAAGTTAAGTTCTGATGAGTTTCAGCAAAGGAGACTGCTTCTAACGTTTGCATCATATAGGAACAAAACCCTGTGAGCAGCAGTTGGGACAAGAGTGTACTCATAGACATGTGGCAGTCCACGATATTGATTCATTCAGTGGTGGAGGAATGTTAAATATTCTCAAGCCAACAGCAAACACAAGGAAGTTGACCTTAGAAGAGCCCCTGAAGATGGTTGGCTCAGAAAGAGACCTGCACTTGGACTGTATGATGAATATTATAATGCAGTCATCTGATCTGACCATTGAACGAATGGTGGCTGTGTTGATGAGGACAATTTTTGGGTAAGTTGCTGTCTCTAGTGGGGGAGTGTACTATTTAACTAAGGGAGTTTGCACTGATAAGGTCAATGAAGCATTTTGCATATATGTTTATTGAGTTGAGGGAGTGTCAGCTAATGGAGGGGTAGGTAATGTCCCCTTCAGTAATGATGTTTTGCTGGAACTCATCAGAAATTAACTTTACATCTCACTCTAGACTGGCATACAATAGACCTCCTCAAAAAGACAGCAATAATTAATCCAATTATTAATATCAATCATCTTGTGCATCATTCTCGGAGAAGGTTGGATACTGCTCAAGACTAATTTCCTTCCAGCCTTACAGAAATATGCAGAGAGCTCCATTATGACATTCATCATATAGTCTAAAGTGGTGCACTGGAAGTCATTGACACTCAAGTGAACAATAAGTTTATATATGGGGTAAAGGGACTTGATTACCCCAGGAACATGGTGTATTCTATCACCTGAGAGGCATCTGACTGTTATTGTGTTTTTGTTCCACCCTGTGTGTGGTGCACTGCTTTGCAAACTACCTATACAGTAATAAGCATTTTATTATGGTGAGTGGACTGCTCTGATGTAGGACTTGGCCAAACCAGTCTGGTGCATTTTGTCTCTGGGTGTTACGGAAGCAACTGCATGTTCTATGCGATGTGTATTTGTGTGCTATTCTGGTTTAGCTATGGTGCAACCATGTACAATGCAGCACCTAGTAGGTCTTTGTGGTTATAACACCTCAGCATAGGATGGAGTGGTGTCTGTCTTTCATTTTGTGGGTATATTACGAGTACAGACAACCAGTTTGGGTGAAAGTTTGCCAATTACTGTAAGACGTACTTGTACAGTTTTCATGTGGCAGTTCATACATTACGTCAGGATACCTAGTGCTAGAATGCTGGGAATAGATGACGCATACTGTAATGAAGAAGAAGAACCAATATCAAGACTGTTCAATTAGTATGTATCATAATGAAAAAGAGAAATGCTTCTGTGTGGCAGTACAACACGTCAATGAACTCCAGTGCACTACAACCCGGATGGCCTGATCACAGTTTGCAAACAATTTGAACATACCTGCAGTAGTCAGTATTTCTATCTGTCTGCAATAACGAATAACTAATTTTCATCTGCACAGGAAAAATGTACAAGAAAAGAACATTCTCACATGTATTTTTGGATTTGGTAAATAGGATCTGAGCCAGGCATTGTACTGGGGAAAAAGTTGCATTCAGTAACTCACTTACCGCAAATTCATAACTGTGTTGTAAGGGTTCATGCTTTACAGATGTCTGTGAACAGTATTCAGATGAATGTCATGATTCTAGCCTCATTTTTCTCTTCTCCACAGTTCTAAGACACTGACATTTAATACATGAAAATACTCTGTTGAATTTGTTCTCTTCTTTTTTGGAGAAATGATGCTTGTTAAAAGAGAATGGTTCTAGATGTAAATGCATATAGAGCATAAAACTAATTGAATGGATCACTAATCATATAAAAAACGGGAGGTATTCAGGAAAATTTGCAGCGCCATAGAGCTGCACTAGATATCACCAATGTTTTAGCAGAGGGTGACTTGATTTAATTTACCTATGATTTAGTTCCAGCAAAATGATGGAAGGCCGGGAAAATGTGTATCTAGTAAATTTTCACAACTGCATTAATAGCAGCTGTCATGCTACTGAAGCAGCTTTGCTATCAGTGGTCACATGATCGACATGAAAAACATAATGGGATGGAATATGCTTTGTTATGTGCATTCGAATGTGCAATGAAGCATCTCACATATGTGACATGAGCATTGCGAGCAAGCCACAGTGGGTTATCTCTACATAGTAACTCAGTTTGTCTTAAATGGGGAGGAAATGTGAAGAAAGGAAGCCAAAACTGGGCCAAGGTCAAGCTGAGGAGCACACACAGGGGTAACCTGAATGGAAAATATGTATGGAGAAGAAGGGTATTTTTTTCAAGATTCTTGCCCATTTTCTGTTTTCTAATAAGAAGGGTAGAGAAGATGGTGTCAAAGAGCATGTGTGGGGATGAAAGGATAGAGCAGGTATAAGCAAAAAAGGGAACAACAAGGAGAGTCAGAAATAGAGGGAGAGCAGGTGGTGAGGGGAAGGACCGGACAACAAACAGGGTATAGAAAGTGAGGTACAAGGAAAGAGAACATCATGATGGGGGATAAGGTGAACTATAAAGAACTTTCAGCTCCAGTGTCCCAGTAATTAATCTGCTTGCTTATTTTACATGTGACCGGCTATAGCACTAGATGTGTGGTGGCTCAAAGAATCCTCCCTTGCAGTGGAGAATTCCCCTTCTGAGTGATGGCAATGAAGGTCACCCGTTAGACCTCCAGGTCTCCTTCCATCTTTGTCTCTCTCCAGTTGTGCAGTACTAGTAACTGCTGATACCTTAATAGTAAGCACATTGTCTGGTACAGCCCTGGAGGGGGGGGGGGGCATTCTGCACCACAGCTGTCCCTGTAGAAACAGTGAACAAAAGGAAGAGATGAAAAAAATAACATTAATTAACACATGCATTTCCCAAATTGGATTTGAATTTAAAATGAGAGGTATCTCCATATTACACTAGCCCCACCTCCTGAAAAGTTTGTCACTCCTTCTTAGACAGGCCTCACAGGGTACTGTCCTGCTGTGCGTGATGGTCGTTAACCTAATAGGAAACAGGGCACAAGGGCAAAACAGGGTACTGTCCTGGACAGGTATACTTATCCTAACAAGGAAAAAGGGCTGAAGGTTACTTATAGGTTCATAGTTTCATAGGAAACTACTAGGCTAAGGCTTAAGAACCCTTAGAAGCCTAGCCAATATAACCCAATTTTACCCAATATGTGGCCCTTAGGGGTAAGAGGATGGCATGGATTTGTGCCTATACCTTGGTTATCTAGCAGATTGCCTATGTCCATAAGGGAGATAGGTGCTACCCCAGGTATGAATTTGTGATTCCCCATCCATTTATCCAAACTGCATTTGAAGAGGGCCAGGAAAGGGCTCTGCTCAATGTGAATAGGAGGCTTGTTTCAAAGAAGGTGCGATCTCTGAGACACATATCTGTCTCTCCAACATGTTTTGTTTGAGTAGCTGGCAAAATTTAGATCACAGTGGATTAGGTAACCCTCATGCTGTTTGACTTGTGGATGTGTAGCAGCTCCATCAGGGCTGTATTTGTGAGTGCCTTGTAGGTCAGGCATAGGTCACTCTCTTAATACTCAGTAGGAGATAGAGTAAAGGGATAGGGAGTTTAGTATATCCACATTGGACATGTTGTTTACATCCTGCATTTTCTTTGTGAGGAATCTCTGTGGTCACTCCAGCTGCTGTAAGTGCTTAGTCAAGTACATGCCAAATGGGCACATTGTACTTGATTATTGGTCTAATGAGGGCTCAGTACAGTGGGACTATAACTTCCTTGAATCTGGATGCCATACCTTTACTTATAAGTTGTGTTATATAGAAAGACTTCCTCACCACAGGTGACATATGGCAGTCAAAGTTCAGACTACAGTCTACCTGTGTACCTAGGTCTCTTATCTCTGAGCCTACACTTAGGGATGGCTATTGGTGCAATTTGTGGGGGTATTTGACTTCCCAAAGGGTATGATAATGCATTCTTTTGGATCCAGTTTTAGGCCATGGTTCCAGCACCAACCATTTGTCTGATCTAGACCCTCCTGAAGGATGTCTGCATCACTTGGGGGGCAGAATGATTGCCTCCAACTTGCAGTCATAGGCAGACTTTGTCATCCAGAGGCCTTCCACATTAGTCTTGACTTCAGAGAAGTTTATTCTGAGCAGAAGTGGTCCCAGCACTGAAGCACACTACTAGTAAGTGGCCTCTTGCTTTATCTGGATTCACCCACTTTAACCACACGTGTCCTATCCATTAGCCAACTGGCTATCCATCTGGTGATCTTGGGATTTATACCCAGTTTTATGAGTTTACTTACAATACTTGAGTGGGGAATTTTATCAAATGCCTTGGCCAGGACGAGGTAGGCAGTATGTACTATTTTATCCTCATCCATGACTTTTACAAAGAAATCTACCAGATTCAGTAGGCATGACCTACCCTTGCCCAATTGGATCTTGTCCAGTGTTTGAAGGTTTCCTATGTCATTATTTATGTGGTCCATGATTGTTCTTTCCATGACCTTCCATATAAAATTAATCAAACGTATGCGTCTGTAATTTCCAGGTTCAGTATTTGGTCCCCATTTAAGCAGAGGGATAGCTGTTGCTGTCCTCCACACTATCGGGACAAAGCCTGGAGGCTGTGGGTAAATAGAAATCCTACTGGGTCTGATAAGTTCTGATTTAGGCTTTTTAAGATGCAACCTGGTATATTAACAGGCCCCAAGGAAGCCATGTTTTTAGCTTTAGAGAGCACAGTGGCAATCTGTTCTTTGGTGATAATTGGAGTTGAAGAGTATTTCTTCAGGAGAAGTGGGGTTGATGGGGAGATGAAATTTGAGCTGAATTTTTCAGACAGAAGATTTGCTATATCTTTTAGCTTAGTATAGGTGATGCCATCTACAACTAATTCCACACATTATTGGGTGTTGGTCATACGATTGCGGACATAACTGAAAAATGCCTTATGGTTATCCTTAGCTTTGGAGTCTATTTTTATCTCAAAGTCTGTTTTCAGAGACTTGAATAGTTCCCTGACTCACTTGTTTAGACTAATGAGAGACTTGTTGCTCTATTGTGTACATTCACTCTTACTTTTCTTTTGTTTGTTGGACAACCTTTTAATACCAAGGGTCCATCTGGGTGGCTTGTTTTTGCAAGGTTTATTTTGGTCAGGTACTGACATTTCTATGATCATTTGGGGCTTTTCTGTACATCTCTGCATAGGTTTCTGTCTTTTCTGGATTGGGAAGAGCTTGCAAACTAGCTATGCTGTTCCTTAGTAGGGGTTAATTTACCGTAGAGAAGTCCTTACATTTTCGGAAAGTAGGCAGGGGGACTAAATTTACCTTTATTTCAAGGGAGACCACTATGTGATCTGATTTTACCAGTGAAGATATCACACTAAGGGTTTGGGGGTTGTGCAGCACTGTCCAATATCTGTGAGTACCAGATATAAGATATTTGTTCCCCTAGTGGGTGTACAGACTAGCTGCTCCAGGGCATTAGAATTTACAAAGTCAAGAAATCTTTGGGGCTGCATGTTCGTAATCTTTTTTTTTTTTTATTCAAATAGTTTTTATTTTCAATTAAATATAACATTTTCATAATATTTTTAAGTATCATTTTAAACAACTATATACAATATTTACATTAGCCTGACTTTCAACTATATTCAATGTATATTAGTAAATACAGATTTGACAGATCAGTTATCAGAGTGACAATATTAATTATTGCAGAGTGTCCAACAAAGATATAATTTTCTTCCATGAATTATTTACCAATGGCCTGGGATAGATTCATAGTTTTTTTATTTTTATTTCCATCGATGCAGTTGTCCCCAGTAAATATGTTAGTGATCTTATATGCTTACCAATTAATGTAGGTGTAGTTAAAATCACCCATGAGTTGGGATGCATGGTGAGTGATTCTATTAACTTAACGTATGATGATGTGTTTCTTGCTACATGTTGGGGGACTTATAGCTAGTAAGAATATGGAAATAGATTTTTTCCCATGGTCAGCTGGACATAGAGTAGCTCAAATATATCATATTGTTTGATCAGCCTTAAGGTGTTCTTATTTATCTATTTATTTATTACATTTGTTTACCGGGAAAGTCCACTGGGCCTATATGAGCCCATTTTCAGTGGAGGCCTGGGGAGAAAAGCTCCACGTACATTAAAATACAAACAAGAAAATAATACAACAATACAGAGTATATGTACATTCACAGAGCATGGAAATAGTTTGAGCACAACAGCGCAAATTATTAAATCCATAGTATGAACATAGCACTACAAATTATTTACATGCATAATACACATCTATATTATGTAATATTATTAGCAGTGTTTGTAGAGTTAGTATAAAGAGAGTATCAGATTAAGGATAGTAATTGTTGGAGATTTGTATTCCTAAGTAGCTAGAATTTAGCAAGACATAGTGAGAGCTCATGTAGTTAGTTATGGAAAGAGAGGATGGAAAGGTTATGTGAGTATTTAAATGGAGTAAAAGTAAGGTTATAGTGGAGGGGGTCAGTTTTTGGGGGGAGTTAATATGGCACACCTCTGACTTTTGTTTTTTCATGTTCAGTAGGTGGTCAGACTGTATGAAAGGTGTTATAGCCATTCACTGCTGGAGTAATTTCCATGACTTTGAACCATGTTTCTGTAACTGAACAGATGTCAGCATTCTCCAGGACCACTTCCAGGGAACACAGTTTCTTGTTGAGACTCTTAGCACTGAGCAGTAACCCCTTTAGGTTTTCCTGAGTAGCTTTTGTTATGTTGCAAAGTTTGTCTGTTTGGCTTTGCCTAAAAAAGGCACTATAGGGGTGGGTAATGTTTTGGCCAATATCCGAAAGCCTAGAGGTGACAGGTGAAGACCATTCCTGGCAAAACAATATGGCTTGTCAACCATATCCTCACAGGCTTTATGTGCTGTATTAAGAATTGCCTTGTTTGTGTGCATGCAGAGTTTCTGAGGATTGCATCTTAGAGGCCTTTGAGATTTGTGTAAGTTACATGTGAGCACATCCACATATGTGGGTCTGTGTGTGTGGTCCTTTGTGGGTGTGGTGAGTGATGTGTGTTAGTCACTGGCAACCTTTTTATTTCTTTATCTGCCGCCAGTGTCAATGTGTAACTACTTCTCTCACATACTGTATTTGTCTGTTTAAACATTAAGTGGTTGTCAATGTACATAAGGCAATTGTTACATTGCCTCAGGATGACCTTGTCCACCAAGCTGGAAAGCAGGAAAGTGCCCATTCATGGTTGAAGGTCCTAATGTGTACATGCAAGGAATAGGAATGGAAGGTATTTGTAACCAGATGAGGGAAGGGTGCTTCTATGGCTTAATCTGCAGCTAACCTAACCAGCGATGAGTGCTATAATAAGGTATGGCAGATTTAAATAGTCCTAACTAAATGTGTAAATGCAGCTGACTGCACACATTAGTTGCCCTGTGAGGAAAGTAAGACTAAGGTAAAGTTCCAAGGTTGTTTTTATAGGGAAATTTCAACTTCTGGTGATTGTGTGAATGCAAGGCACCAGTAACTGCTATTGCTTTAAAAGCAGATTTGTGCAAATGCAAAGCTTATATATGTTCAGAAGAAAGCAAATTTTATACTAACTATGCAATAAGGCCAATCAGGTCAGTACACAATGAGCTTTCTGCCAGCAATTCCCAGCTCAGAGAGGTGAAATCAGGCCTCTCCTGTCATAAGAGGCAGACTTTGACCCTCTTAATGTAAAATGATTGGTTTGGAGCCCAAGTGTTAAGGGACTACAAACAGATGCCTAATAATAATTAAGAAACAATAGATACAATGTATTACAGTGCGCCCTTTTCCTCCGTCCTTTCAACATACTCTAATTTGCTAGAACTACACTGAAATAACTGAAGCAAACAAGGTGTCAGGGGGGCTTCAAGACCCCTACAAGCTATAAGATTTTAGATACTCTGAGGTGTATTTTAGACCTTTTTTCAACCTTTTAATCCAGTAATAGTCTGAGCAAAAATCTTGACTGAAAAAAGAAATCCAGTCTTATTTTCTTTCAAAGATAAAATACTCTGAGTCCAAAGCTTAATGTTCAAAGGTGATAAGAAAAGGGTTTCCCAATAAAATGAGAAGTCAAATGATTATGTGGATACAAAACTCATACTTGGATAGAGTGCCTCTCAACCCTATCCCCCAAGAATGACCTTCTTAGCACTGATCTGGTGTTAGATTGTGATGACAATGAATGAACAAATGGCCACATATATTTCAAACCCTTGCCATACATATACACAGCATGCCTCCTTACTTCTGACCCAAAAGATAACCATCTCTTGTGCACTCCACTGGTGTCAGTCTGGATAAAGTGAGCAAACAAAATGTAACAATACCATATTTCAACCTGATGCTGCAAAACCTATATACACAACATAACTCCTTACCCCTGTCTCTGAGAAATAGTTACTTGTATGCACATCTGATGTTTTATTCTAAGAAAGTGAAAAAAATAATAATCATGGTAATGTAGTATTCAACATGGTTCTCTTAGAGAGTATACTGCTTCCAGACAAGCTATAGCATCCTTCTATGCAAAGCACTGGGGGCAGGGTTATAAAGAAAGAAAAAGAAACGATGACCTGCTATCCAGGCTCCACATAAGCTATAGCAACCATCTGCAGACACATCTGAGCATGGCTGGTTGTAGACTAGGTGAGGCCTGGGCCAGATGCTTAAAGATGGGGACTCCCTAACAAGCCTGTCTGAAATTCTTCCTATACATCTTAGGATGTGAAGGTCAACAGGCTCCAAGAATTCCTGAGTGTCTAAATCTTCTATAATGTATTTCCTCCCTTATTTGTGAAAGATAATTACTTGTTAACTGTGTATAGCTGCTAGCCACATTTTTTCATATACTTTCTGACAAGCCACATTTATCATAAGATGCTTACACACACATACATACACACGTGCACAAGCAATTGCTTAAATGATCAATGGAGGAATTTGAATTTACCTATGGCATGTCTTTGGGGTGCTGGTAAAAAACAGAGCACCTAGATAAAACCCACACTGAGGCAGGGAGCACATGTAGTCTTCAAACAGAAGAACTGGAGAAAATAAAATATCTTTTAATGCCAGCTGCTGACCTAGATCTCAACCTGCAAATACTGAGATCAGAGCAACATGTCTTGAAATTTAGGTATATTCCCA
>NC_056746.1:706147832-706182832 GCF_019279795.1 Protopterus annectens | reverse complement strand
TTGGGTCGTAATTTCCACTGGCCCGGGGGCTTTGTAGGATTCCATCTCAGTTCTGAGAAGTGTGAAGTTTGCTTTTGAGAAGTTTTTGACCGTGGTTTCCTTTGCTGGGGGTGGGGACGGGATATGAACATCCATAGTGATTAATTTATGGTCAGATCTTACTAAAGAAGGGTATACCTCAGGTATAGAACATAGAGTACCCATGTTTGTGATAATCAGGTCCAATATGTTTTCCCCTCTTGTGGGAGTGGTGACCAATTGTTCCATAGCATTTGAGTTTATAAATTCTAGGAACCGTTGGGCGAGGGTGTTGGGGCTTGAGTAGTGCTCCCAGTCTATGTTTGGGTAGTTGAAGTCACCCATTATAATGGTGTTTGGAGAGACCTTCATATTCTCCAGTGTCTTCAGGAAAGCTGAGTGGGGTTCCTGAGTTTGGGAGGGTGGTCTGTAGCAGGCTACAAACTGGAAGGCAGTTTTGCCCACTGTTAGTTGCACATGGATGGTCTCAGATGCTTCTTGCAGTGCCACTAACCTGGAGGTATGGGTATCTTTGATGAATATGGATACCCCCCCCCACCTCTTGTGGTTTGGTCTGAGTTTTGTGGCCGAAAAGCGTGGTATGAGGTATAACCTGGTAGTGTTGGGGTGCTCTCGGGAGCCTTGAACCAGGTTTCTGTTACTGCACAGATATCGATATTCTCCATACTGAGGAGAGCCTCAAGTGCGTGCATCTTGAGGTTTAGACTTCCGGCGTTGAGCAGCATTACCCTTAGTTTCTTTTTCCTTGTGTTGTCTAAGGAGGTGGGTTTGTCTTTTTATCCTTGCCTAAAAAAGGCACTATGGGGGTGGCAAGAGTCTTTGCCAGTATTCGAAAACCCAGGGGTGACAGGTGCAAGCCGTCCATAGCGAAGCGACGTGGCTTGTCGAGCATGTCATCCCAGGCTGACAGATACTGGATCCCCTTTGAGTGACACCAATACTTTAGCCAATTGGTGAAATTGATCATTTTGTCTTTATACTGTGGTATCTTTCTTGGTGAGGGTAAGATGCTACTCAAGGGCAGGGTCATACCAGCCTGGGCTACATGATCAGAGAGCTCCTCTATGTCTCTTTTCATGTAATCCAGGGAGGTACGTCTCAGGTCATTCACACCAGCATGGACAATGACGGAGTCATATTTGTACTTTCTTTGGAGTGACCTGAGTGCTTGTGTTATGTGGTGGATCCTGGCACCCGACAGGCAGCTTACAGTGACCTTCTCCTTGTTCAGCCTGGTGAGAGGGATGTCAGTGTGTCTGACAATAGAGTCACCTATTACAAGTGTATTAGGTGTGTTGTTTAGCCTTAAGGGCTGTGACTGTGTGGCACACTGACTTTGTGGACTTTGTGATACGTGGGTATTGTTATGGGGTAGCGTTTGCTTGGATGTCTGCTTTGGAGGTCTCTGTTGTTTGGGTAGATTTTTAATTAGAGCCTCCGAGTATGTTTTTGTGTGTTTGTGTGTTTGGTTTGCTGTTGCGATAGGTCTATGTGAGACTGGATTTGTGGTGTGTGTGATTACCTTCTCCTCCAGACTGACCGTGCCAGTACTATGTTGAGAGAGTTTAGCCTCAAGTTTAGCTATATAGTTGCATCTCTCGCATATATTTGAGCTTGTTTGGAAGAGGAGAGGGTGGTCTGTGTACATAAGGCAGTTGTAACATTGCCTCAAGATTCCCATATTCACCAGTTGGACTGGAGAGTAAACCCGAAACTGACTTTTGGACATGCCAGAATAGTATGAGGAACTACTTATGACTTTATCAAAAAGGACCAATAGGGGGCCAGGTACTTAAAGGGAGTATAAGAGGGTGTAGTGCTTAGTTTATTAGTGCTTACTTATAAGATACTTATACGAGCTACTGCTGGGCTTTAGAAAGAAAATGCTTACGTTGAGATTTGGAACAGTTCTAAGGGAAAAAGTGAAGAGCAGACTTTGTGGAGCCGAGAATAGTTTAAACCCGATTTAGCGGCGCTGTCCGATGCTCAAAATCGAGCAAAACTGCGCTATATATATTTATATACATACACACACACACACACACACACACACACACACACACACACACACACACACACACACACACACACACACACACACACACACACACACACACACACACACACACACATATATATATATATATATATATATATATATATATATATATATATATATATATGGGATCACTACTAAATATCGAATTACAAAATCCCGAGACTCTGAAAACATAAGACCAGAATCTCGAGATTCTGTAATCTCGAAAGTAAAAAAAAAATAATAAATGTCAAAAAAAAAAAAAAAAAGATTTAAACAGGTGTATGCAGGGGGGCAAGCCCCTGCATTTCATAACTTAAATATACCAACTTCGAGAGCACACTACAGTGGAGTGAACGGCAACATTTCTGTTCCACACTGCACAGCACTATTTTGCCGTTCACTCCACTGTGGTGCAATCTCGGAGTTGGTATATTTAAGTTGAAGGAGGTGTGCGGGTGCAGGGGGGCTTGCCCACCTGCATATGCTTTCTAAAATTTTTTTTTTTATTTTCGAGATTACAGAATCTCGAGATTTTAGTCTTCGGTATTCAGGTTCTCAGGATTCCGTAATTCGATATTTAGTAGTGATCTCATACATATATATATATATATATATATATATATATATATATATATATATATATATATATATATATATATATATATATATATATATATATATATATATATATATATATATATATATATATATATATATTCATAGACACAACAAGGAAGAGCCCTCAAAAATAATTATATGCAGTGTCAAAGAAAACAATGCTGTGTACAGAAGTCATTATGATTTACCTAAAAGCAGAATTCCACACTGAACAATGTCACTTCATTCCAGGAATAAAGCAGTCCCATCTTTAATTATTCGATACTTAGAAGATTAGAAGCATGTTATTAACTAATAACCTGAAGAATGTGAGTAAAACAAATAAAGAAGAGATGCATTATTTTCATGAAAACCATTGAAAAATACATTACATAACGCAGATACATCAGTTCCTACTTGCAGCATTTGTGTGTTTTATATCCCTTGAATTGGCTTGCCATACACTCAAACAAAAGCTCTGAGTTTCCTTTAACAAAAGACTCAGAAGTGGACATGACTGACATCCTTTCCCCCCTCTAACTGCAGTATTGTTTTGTTTTGCACACTGATCCCCAACTAATACAAAGACTATCTAAATTTTTTTATTTTTTTTTGCAAAATACCAGCCAGATGTGGGATATACCTTTATGGAATGAGCAAAAAAAAAAAAAAGAAATTAAATTTAAACTGCATTATTCTTGGCTTTACCTTCCTACCTACCATTCCAGCAGTATATTGCATTACAGCCACAAGTAGTAACATCAGTTTAAAGACTTTTTTACTGCACAGTCTTTAACTCGTGATTCTATCATGCCAGCAAAGCTCCTGAATTTAATTGAACTGTAATCATCTGAAGAGGAACTGATCTTCATTGTCCTACCATGTTTCAGGAACCACACTGACAAATTTAAAGAATGTTAATTGAAACAGCAGAATGTCAGAAATAGAAGGATAGCTCATTTAAGTGGTAAACATTAATGGGAGAGCTTTAGCTCCCCTAGCAGCCGCAGTAAATCTGCCACTGCATACACATATAAAGTGACATACATGTATAACTCATAGGTGTACATGTCCTGTTATGGAACAGACAGAATGAAAATGGATTGAATAGTTCACCACACCAGAGAGAGGTGATACTGCAGCCCCTATGTACATATGACATACATATCCTTGACAAGGGTAAATCAGACAAGGCTTTCTGTGACCAATTATGGAAAGGTGTGATGTAGGACATCAGTGATGTGGGCAGCAATAATAGGACAGCATCAGGTATACATCACAGGTTCACTACATGCCAGAATCAAAGCACAGGATACTACCAAATACAGGATGAGTTTATCAAAGAACCAAATTATCAAAACACATATGTTTGAGACCATATGGTTGACAATTTGGTTGGTTGTTTTACAGTAGGGATCAGATAATTTACCTCTCTCCCAACTGCAGTGCAATCTTAGAGTTGGTATAAATAATTAGCAGGGGGTGTGAGGAGTGCTGGGGGGTTTCCCCCCCCTCCGCAAAAAAACATTGTATTGTTGACAGATGTTGTATGGCTTTATATTAGCTTTTCATTTAACTGCATTGTTGACCATATGCTCTCAACCATATGGGTTTTGACAATATGTTTTTTAAATAAACTGACATCTGTATAGGTTTACCAGTGGAGGAGAGCAACAAGCACATAAGTATATCATTGGCATGAAAGATTTCCTAGTAACCTTGCCTGGGGCAGGTGAGTGAATCCTCATTCATGGTAGTGGCCTGTATGTGGGAGCTGGGCTTGTGATGACTGCCTGAATCTCTGCTGGGGTTACTTCTAGCATATTCCATTATTGTTGTACACTGACCAACATGAAAAGTCATTCATTAAAACACATATGCAAATCTGTTTGTCAAATACATTGGGGCTGTGACTTCAACAAACTGCACTAGAGGTGTAAGCTACCTATTCTTGTGCCTGGTGCCATCCCCTGATTTGGTGATGCCCTCATCAATATGTTGAAAAAACATTGCTCTAAGGAGCTAGCCAGGTCCATTCTACCCAAAAGGTCACTCATGATCTGGCACTGTTCACTTAATGAGCAAGCCTGATAAAATAAATAAATAAACAAACTGCAGCAAACTGCCTGCTACATTTGTAACAAGTAGCTGCTATAGCTTATGACACAAACAGACTGTTAATGGCATTCAGTTCTGACTTCAAATGCTATGAATGTAGGTAATCTGGTAATGTATTTAGGATATATGGCATCTGCCAATCATGCCCCCTGGCAGTTTGCACCCATAGTGGCTTCCCCCTTCATTCACACTCTTGCGATACCAGTGAACTGCACTAGAACTGTGTATGCCATAGGCTATGCAAATGCTTGACATGTGCCAGTATGTGTTCAACATGTTGGGGGAGAGACACTTATGTTCTACTATTTCCATATGTTATCTCTATGCTTTCACAGGTTCCAGTGGTGGGGGTCCAACACAACAGCTTAGCACATGCCTGATATAAGGTGGCTTTCTGTCACTGATGGAAATGATGGCATGAATCTGACACAGTCTGATAACACAGTGTTTCTATCAGTTGCACTAACACTGGAAGGTATGCACACCTCCCTCACATGTTATAATATGGGAAGACACAGGCTGAACCTCTGTCATCACCTGTGTTTAGTATTGGATGTTCTGTCAGTGTTAACCCCAGCTACAGAAGTCATCACCACAGATGGCATCTATGAGTCATACTGACTCAGAGGTACATAGGCTCACCACAGGGGAGAGGCATGTAGGTGGCCATCACCGACATGACTCCAGGTCATTTCCTGATCTGATCTTGATGGTCAGATTTCTGGTTAAGAAATATAGGCACATAGAGTGCCTTTACACACCAAGGTAGAAATTGTGAGTCTGCTACATGACCTGTGTGAGGTGGCATAACCACTGGAGTGACAATAGAAGGATGACAAGCAACACATGAAGAGTGACATGGCATAGAAGGACCTGGTTCAACCATGACTGCTGAGGGCAGTGATGCCCCAATTGACATATACTTCCATATCTAAACTTCAGAACTACAGTAATGAGCAGTTAGGTTACTAAACACCTACTCCAAAACAGAAGGAATGCAGGTACCATATCCATTATAGGAACCATATCAACAAGAAAAATATATCCAAAAAAAGCCCAGTCTTTATTAACTTCACTATTTATGTACTTTCATCCTCCAACAGGACTTCATCAGAACTAGTGTAAAGTCCATCCCACACACATCATTTTGTCATGTGACTATTAAAGTTCATCAATTAAACATACCACTTCATAATAAACTTTAAACTGAGTATAAATAAAAGTAGAAATGAGCATGAATAAAAAATAGAATAAACAAACTGATAACACAGAATCAACACATTTTGTAAATAAGAAAGAGTGCTATGCAATAAATATCAGTATGACTTTTTAAAAAATGTCCCAAAAATAAGCATTGTTTCACTTTTCTCCAGGTGTCCAAAACTGCATGTGGAGATAATAGTGCAGAAATTATAATTTAGCTGCTCACATTCTCAAAACACAACTGATAGATATCTTGACATTTATCCCAGGGGGTGCATCAGCATGTAAGTTAAATCTGCCAATAAGAGTTATTTATATTCAGTCTGTGTTTTTCCCTTGTTTTCTTGTTATTTCATTGTATATTAACACACTGTTTATAGTATTGTCTTTCACTCTCTACTTTTGAAACTTTCATCTTAACTGCTCGTTTCTTACCACTTTTCTCTTTTAGGTTACTTCAAGCAGTCTGTTCATCCTGCTCACTTGGCTAGCTTCGCTCAGATTACTTTTCTCAACTCTTATAGCAACTTTCCTTACCCAATCTTTTTGAAGCTTATCGCTCTTCCTCATACTGCACTTATTTCCTAAACTCCCCACCATTAACTACGATTCCTCCTCTGTTCATTTATCTTCCTGCTCATTTCCATAACTTCTCCTTTCATATCTCTTGTCATTTGTAAGCTACATTCTGCTTGTCTGTCTGTAAATTATTGCTGAACTCTAAAACATCCCAATTTAATCTTTTCCCTGCAGCCATCATGCTTTCAATACATTAACTGTCATTTAATGTTATTTCTGTAGACAATAATTATCCAATTTATGTTAATTTCTCTTGCCTGTTTTGTGTTAAAATGCTATGTTCATGTAAGAAATATTTTAAAATTATGTAAATAAGCTCATGTATAGATGATTTTACCTTGCAATTATAAATGCAATTCATGTGGAGCCATTCTCACCAGGCTTTCACTGAAAATGGGTTTTACCTAGCTGGAATTTTCCCAATCACCAAAGACAAATAAATAAATACTCCCATTGCCATCCCCTTTGGTTATAAAGGAATTGTTCAAAGATACAAAAATAGTTATGTGATCCCTGCCAATCATATTATATGGGAAAAACACAGAGAAGCCTTAGGAAGATATATGAACACTTGTATGAGATTAGGCAAAGAAAATAAACTAATGCACTGTTTAAGCATACATTGCAAAATCAGGAGCATATGAAATTGTATTTTTATATCATTTACCAATATGTGTTACAGGAATTATATTTGTCATCTTAATTGAGAATGCCTGAAGACACTGATGGAGACTGTTACTAGGGATCAGGAGGTCTGGATTCTCTTGTTCAGTCCATTAACATAATGACCTCATCAAAATAAAGAGAACAAAAAATGGATAAGAGAATGTATAGTGCAGGGAAGCATGACATAACACATATCTGCCAAGTACTGTTTTCGGAATAAAATAATGTATTACAGTGGTGATGCAGTAGAAGATTCAGCTGCACTATCAGTCCATCCACTAAGATGGGATAAGTAGCGAGGCAACAGTATGCAAACAGCACTTACACCCTCTGCCCATCAAATTCTGGTGTGGTCTCCACTCCTCCCACAGACCAGTTCAACAAAAATAAAGTGTTTGCTGATGGTGAGTCCTTGGCATGCTAGATGCTTTATATATCCTCAGTTCCTGTGTATCATTGGCTACGTGGAATTTAGAGAACTAATTCATACCCTCCAGCATCTCTGCTGTTCATTTCAAAGTACTCTGCATATCCTGAACACTGTACTACTTCCCTGCATGCAGCTATTTCCACTTTACTGACATAGTTCAATACAAAATCTCTGCATACTCTGTGCAAATCAGCGTATTACAAAAATTTAAATAATACTGTTATGTAGTACATAGAATCTGATGATTATGCTCCATTATCAATAAAAACATTGTTGTAGAGATGTGCTTGCAAATGAAACTTTGTCATCGGTAAGCTTCCCCGACCCATGCAAATGGTATTTGCCATAAAATGACAGCATTGAAAGCTGTACAAGCAACAACTAAAACCAAAAGTGTGGCATGGCTGAGAAAAATGTCTAAAACTTTAAGCTGTTGACTGACTAGAGGTATACTTTTTGCATGGATGGACAAAGTATGTTCCAGCTCTTAAATATGGTTGACAATTTTCACCCAAAATATAATACTTTGGTGGGACAGCAGCACAAACTTTAGGTGTTTCCTGTCAGGGGAAGAGTTTTGCACATCACTCACTTTAGGCAGTATCCTCTTGATAAGAAAATATGGATCACAGACTGCATGCCACATAAAGGCTAGCCACGTGATGTAGTAAAAAAATTGGCTCTAGGTGATTTGGTTAGGTTGACTGATGTCACCATCTTGAGTTATAAGATGACTTCTTATGCACAGCAAGCAAAGAAAGAGAAGAGACTTTGCATATGCTGCTAGTGCCATCATTTTATTGGACACTATTGATGAATGTAATCAATAACAATATGTTAGGAGGCCATCTGAAGATAGATAAAACTAAAGCAAGGGTATTAGTCAGATTTTACTGACCATCATAAAGATATGATAGAGAACTTGCTTGCATATTGTCCACAATATCAGAAAACTGTCCCACCTCTGTATGGAAAAATCTCTGATCCCAGTCCTTCTTCTAGAAGTACTATTTCAATGTATTATAATTGACAGCAAGATGCCATTGATAAAATTCAGCAGTGTGTATCATTATATTATCATATTCATCAGAGATGCTGACTGATGGAGTGAATGACTATGAAATACAGTCGATTGCTCTATTCACTGAAATTTTAAAATGATGAATGAATGGAACATCAAAAGTTTGTGGGTAATAGGAAAATAATGCTGCTATTTTTATTTTTTTGGGGGGAATTGCTCAAGAGTAAACAGATTCGGCAATAAATATACTGTCCAGCCACAAGGGGTATGGAAATAAGTCATACAGAATGTCTAGGGAAGTACCAAAGATAGCAATATACTAGGGTGATGTGGAGATGTCTAATTTGGCGACAATTACCACCCTCTTGCTGGTTGTACATGCCACATGAGACATACCCTGGCTTGGGAGTAAGCTGGACCTCTTTTTCAATTGGACAGATGGGTATCTGTTAGGTTCATGGGTTCATAGGTTGGTACTAGGCTATCGTCCCGAAGGCCTATACAAGCCTAGCCATAACATTTCCCTGGCTATTTCTTCCCACAGTATTTACTTCCCTGGATCCCTGTCTAGCAGGATGACTGACAGGATCCCCAGGGTGAATTTGCTATCTCCCATCAAATCATCAAGGTTCCTTTTGAAGACGGCCAAAGAGAGGATCTGCTTGACATGTATGGGCAGTCTGTTCCAGAGTCTGGGGAGTCTCTGGGTCAGGAACCTATCCCTCCAGCATGTTTTATTCATTGTGATGACAAGGTTTAGATCCCTGGAGTGTGTGGCTCTGAGGGATTCGGAATTTCTTTAAGTGTAGCATGTCCAACAGCTCTGTGTTTGACATGGCCTTCTATGTTAAGCAGAGATCACCTCTAAGTAGACGGTATGCGACAGAATACAGCTGGAGTTTTTAGATGGTCAGCATAGAGCATCTGGTAGTATGATTGTCAGGTCACGTTAGTGACCAAAAATAACTAATGAAGTTAGAAAATGTAAACTGATTAAGTCTGAAATACTAACTAATATAAAGCATGTCACTACTTGTTGAAGCACAGCATGGCCTGTCAGATACATATAGCACAACTAACTATGTTACATTACTTCATGCGTGAAACACACATAATAAAATACATTTTCTAGATCACCTCATATAAACAAATGGGATCTAGTTACTTGAGAAATCTTGTTGTCAGGATGGCTGAGTGGTAATAGTTTCTCTACTTGGGATGCAAACTCCCTTTTTGCAGTGATGAGTTGAATCTCATTTAATTTAAACATGTTATAATTCCATTATACTCACTCAACATCAGACCAATAACTGAGTACAATGCACCCTTTTGTATGTACTTCACCAGGCACTTGCAACAATTGGAGAAACCACAGAGGTTTCTCACAAAGAAATTACAGGGTACACAAAATAAGTCTTATGCAGAAAGACTGAAAGCCCTATCACTGTATCCTGTCTCCTACAAGTTGCTAAGGGGTAACATGTGCCTGGATTACAGGGCAGTCTTTGACCAGGCCCAGATGTAAATGCTGCACATTAGTAAATCAAATTGCATGAGGGTCACTCACTCCATGGATCTAAACCTAGCCTCTGACATGAACAGGTCAGACTGTAAAGATAGATACATCTCCCTGAGACTGCCAATTTCCTGGAAAAAGCATCCAATTCACATGAAACAGAGCCCCTCAATGACCCTCTTCAAAAATGCAACCTAGATCAATGAATGAATGACCACAAATTCACTGCTGGGGTGGCACCCATGTCCCTCCTGGACAGAGGAAATCAGTATTAACTACCATAGACACTTACCTCTGCAAACTTCACTCACCTAGTAACCACCGACAATTAGGGCAATTTGGGATGAATATGGCTAGAGTTGTAAAGGCACTAGGGCCATTAATCTGCTAACCTTCTATGAACCTATGAACTTATCAGATAATTGCTAACATGGGTTTTAGACAACCCCACCTATTGAAATAATAATTAAGTAAATAAGAGACACTTTTATTTGTGCTATTAGGGATGCCAGATTTAACAAAAGAAAAATACAAGCTAGTATTGGTTAGAATTATTATATTGTGTAACATTCTATGCTGATTACTTAAGCATTACATACACTTTTGCTACATACAACTCTGATATAGTGAAGCAAACTAACAGTTTTCAGGATAAAACCTCAGTATCATAATAAAACATGAATGGAGATTACATTTAACAGATTAATAATGGAGAAAACTATTAGTGCTTTACACTGCAGTAACAGCTATTACATTTATGATGCATCCTATAGAAGTAGCTTTTGTACATTTTAGATGACATTACTTGGAAATTTAACTGAAGTGCTATGTTAACTCAAGCACAAGCCATTGGAGACATTCACTGTTTTTGCCACTTCATGTCAGTATGCTGAGTTGTGAACCTACATCATAAACTTCATTTTTAACAGGAGGTGCTTCTGCACAAGTACCTCTCAAAATCTTGCCTCAAAGAGCTGTCTTTCTTCAATTGCATGTTTAATTCAGAGCTCAACTGTAATGACTGATGTGCAACACATACATTTCAACTGACTGATGCCATGCCGTTCATCATGCTTTGGATACTGCAAATAGTAAAACAACAAAATCAAGAAACTTTCATGATTGCAATGTGTCTCACTTCTTTTTATGATGGAGTAATTACCCTCTCATCAGAAAGCTTTGCAGATTTATTCATGGTCATGGTTTCTGCTGTAAGCCTACTGTGAATCATAACAATAGCACATACATATCCACCTCTGGTCATTGCAGCAATCTGCCCCTACCCAAAACTGCACTTTTTGCTCTGTCACTCTCAACCCTCATGGGCTCTAGAATGCAGTTACATTTCTTAAGTGAAATACAACACATATAAGCCAGTCTACCCACTTCATTTCATCACTCATTTATAATATCTTTACCTGCAAACTGGCATTAATACTGGAGATGCACAACGCAACGTGTTCTCTATATATTCAGAATATTGAATGGTACACACTGATGGGTAAACTGCAAATGTGCTTGTGAACTAATGCACATTCATTTTTCCCTTTAGTAAAGATAAAGATCCATCAGCACACCTCTTTTTATGTTTTCTCAGCAGATTGACACACCAGTCTCCAACCTGGCTTAGTCACATTTGTACAGTATGCATCTTTCCTTCCTCAGAGATCATTGCATATTCTCAGTACTTCCTCTCAACATGTTTCTCTTATATGCAAATGCAGTCCAATCATACCTCTCAACTGCATAGGTTTTCACAGAATGTCCAGATTTTTGCCTCATATTTTAGGTCCATTTTTCATAAAATTTTGTTTTTTGCCATGTTTGTGGCCAATCATTAAAGACTATAGTTAGAAAATAAAGACAGACTTTTTAGTTTCAGACTTCATACCCTTCAGAAAATTCATGCTAATGCAACACCTGTTATTCTATCAGCTTTCTAAGTTTTTAAGAGCAATATTTAAAAAAATCGTCCCTATTTTTGGGACTTTGTCCCACTTTTTCTTATTGCTTTGACCAGATTTCTTGCTCTTAGAGGTTGAGAGGTATAAACCCAGAATGATTTTTTTGTACCTGAGACAAGACTTATCAGTATTCCATCTCCACATTTATTTAATACACACCCTCAGAGCAGACTTCTTCACACTACCAGAAACCAATCTCATGCTTCAGCACCGCAACCACATACTTACCTTACACAGTTACAACACTAGTATCTTCCCAGTACCAGACACTGTACTCATTGTTCAGCACCCCCAGGTCCATACAAGTTACCCACACTTGCAGTACAGTCTGCTTCCTTGTAACAAAGGAAAAACTACCTTAACAGCACTCCAGCCCCATTCTTAACTCAAGCAAACTTGCAGCACAGCCTTCTTTACTCCATTAAAGACTATTTTCTCTCTTCAGACCTTAGTGTCCCACACTTATGATATATATTTCTACAGCATAGATTCTCCATGCATGAGAAACTGTTTGCATTCTTTAACACACTAGCTCCACAGTTAAAGTTATGCACATCTACTGTACAGTCCAGTCTGATTCCCAGCACCAGGAACCATGCACACTGCTCAGTACTGACCCCCATAATTTCCTTGTATATACTTACAATATAGTCTGCTTCCCAGCACCAGGAACTCTGCACACTCCTCAATGCAAAAGCCCTGTACTTACCTTGTATACACGTTGAATACAGTTTGTTTCCCTGCATCAGGAATCATGCAAACTCCCCAGTGCAACAGCCCAATACTTATCTTATATACACCTGCAATATAGTCTATTAAATTATTTGTTTACTGGGAAAGTCTGACAGGGATAATATCCCATTTTAAACAGATACCTGGAGAGAAAACGTCCTCATTGACATAATATGGTTACAGTTAAATAAAGTTATTATAAAACCTAATATAGAAGAATGACATAGTACGTGAAAATTCAACTTAAGTTCATACAGTGTAAACCTATACATAAATGCATATTACAAATATAACAGGCATTATCAATATTTAAAGTATTCACAAGCTGCAGAATAACACTGAACACGACTCACGCTGTGACATTAAATTTCTTGCTCAAAGTCACCTTTTGGTGTTGAAATATGCATGGACCGTTTTATTCATTGAGTAAAGTCATGTAGATGGAGTTTTATAAATCTGCTCCATAAATGGTAATCACTAGAAATGTTTGGAATAGAGATGTCTAGACAATATAGCCTAGAAAAAATATATTTGTCCTCTATCTAAGAAGTGGATTTTACTAATTCTTTCCCAGTGAACAGATTCAAAGTATGATCAGGGTGGACAGATGGAGGGAGTAGATCAGCACAGGGTACAGCAGGAGCAGAGGCAAGTCTTATTTATGCAGTCTTATAGTAGTTGAAGTTGGGCAGGTTAGAGGTAGATCTAATTCGCAAATTACAAAATTTACAAATAATCATAAATTCATAATTGCTTAACATGTTGAACCTATACTCTGATTGTAGCATCCATGAGTCCCGCCTCATGGACTATGATATTGTCATTCTGCAGATTTGTCAAAGAAATGCTAGTTCACAAAGTCACTGTGAAATCATTTTTAAAGATGGTATTATGCATAACAACTTAAACTATGCTTTTAATTTAGTGAAACTTGTCTAGTGATTACCATTTGTGCACCAGATTTGTAAATTTCCCTCTACAGGACCTCATCCAATGAATAAAACTGTCCTGCATATTTCAATTCCAAAAGGTGACTTTGAACAGGAAATATAATTTCCCAGTATGAGTATAGAATCACCTCTTATGACAGAATCACACAATGGCATGTTTAACTTTATAAGACTTTAAGATGTGGATTCTTAAATGCTTATTCTGAAATATTAATAACTTCCTTGTAAATTTACTAAAGTTAAAGATTTTTCAAACATCCCATCTGTGAGACCTACCAGATTCTGGGGTGTTGATTTGTAAGGTAAGTGTTCTGTAAGTTTTTGCTCAAGGTATTAATTGTTGCCACATTTGTGAGTATGCTGCTTTTATAAATGATTCCTTGTGGCATAACTAACATTCAGCATTAATAAACTAGCTTTCTTTTTTAAGTACCTGTGACATCATCTCGTGAAAAAGTGCAATGTTTTTACACATTTCTACTTAGTAAAAATGTACCCTTTACCTTTACTAACCTTCAGCAGTTTTCACATCATGATTGCACATTGTCATCTATACACCCTTATAAGAGTAGCAATGTTTTTTTTTTGCCCCCTACCTGATATCAAATTCATGCACAGCACATCTTGTATGGGATATCCCCTCTAACTCCTGATAGTAGATTTCAGTATTTGTTCACAAGACTAAATCCCATTTCCAAAATTCATGATTATTGCTTATTGTCCTAGCCACTCCATCTTCCTCTGAGATTTTATTTAAAGTTTATTTTCCATCTAGGATTATCCTCCCTTCCACATCCTTAGGTCACAGTCTAGGATTATTTTCAAGAGTTAGGTGTCCTATCTTTTCATCTTATGAGCACTGGTTATTGTCCATGTTTCTAATTACAAACAAATTGTGTTTTTCTGTTTTTAAGGGTGTTCTTCTTTAAGAATGTCTTCTTTGTCTGATCGCACACGCCTGTTGCATCTGTTAGTGCATTGTCACACAGACCTCCTGATCATTCCTTTCCATGTGTATGAAATTTAAATAGAAAAAAACTTTCTTCTTTACATTCTTGTGCTGCACAATGAATGTAGACTCACTCCTGTACAGACAAATTCTACAGCAAGTAAGGTGTGTGTGTGTGTGTGTGTGTGTGTGTGTGTGTGTGTGTGTGTGTGTGTGTGTGTGTGTATGTGTAGTTTGCTCAGGCTCAACCCTGTACCTTTGTTACAGGAAACAAGAGCCTAAATCCTCTACCCCAACCACTAAGCTGTAAAAAATTGAGTTTCAAGGAGTTGAGTTTCAGGTGAATTTTTCAAGGAGTTGAGTGTCAAGTGCATATTTTAAGGAACTGAGTGTCAAGAGAAGAGAACGTTATTGCTGCTCATGCTGAATTTGTTTATAATGTGCAGCTGATATGCTTAGCAAATGGTATCACTATTCTACCGAAAAAGTAAAATAATTGTTAGTAGCACAACAGGTAGTATACTTGCGTTTGATGTAGAAGGTTGTGGGTTCTAATCTCATAGCATGTAGATGGATTACTGATATTGTGTTGTACTTTGGGGGGTGAGGTATTGCATGCCTAGTAAGTGTGAACCTGTTGTCGGTTTGCTATCCATTCCTTATTGCAGTATTACCAGCTTACCATTTGTTTTTAATGTAACCTAGGGAATTTATTCTTAAAGGGCAGCAGGCACAGAATGTGTAGATGAAACACTGACATATAAAGTTGTTTGCTAGCAGCAAACTCTTCATTAGTTACAGATCTCTTTAATATGGGATTATTCAGATGACTTACTTTTGTACAGATTGTGCATGTTGACTGATATTGGTGGAGTGTAATGACAGAATTCTGAGGAGACTATGGTTGAAGTCTTCTGAATTGGACAGTTTTGTCATTACTGGTTCATACATTTTGTTTCATTGCTTATTGAAAAAATGTTCAAAATTACAGATGTAAAACATGCTGTAACATGCGGTGCTGTATTATACAAGGAAGGAGAATCAAAGAATACATGCATGTTACATGTCCTAAAAATGTGTGCAATTGTGCCTATGATTTGAAAACAGCCCAGAGGTAACCTTTATCTGCCACTGGCCAGATGCATTTTCTTTGAATGTAGATTTCATTGCTGTTTCAATAAATGCGGGTTTCAAGGACAGAGAAGTTTTAATGCTAAGTTTTCATTGTGAAACTGTATTGCTTTGTTTAGCAAATGTATATCAGTATTTGTGCTATAAAATTTAAAATAAACATTTTAAATTAAATTAAAATAATTATTGTACAAGTAAAGCAAAAAACAGTATGCACATTGAGAGGTTTGAACAGTGTTTATGGTAACTAGGAGAAATAGCCAAGTAATGGGACATTGAAATGACTGCGGGGGGTGTTTGGGTATGCAGCCCCAATAAAGTACCCTTCCTAGGTCCCTACTTGGCCATGATACCCCTTTGGTTATTCTCCACTGTGGACATAATCCACAGGGCAGGACATTTACTTCACATATGACCACTTCTTCACCACCAACTGTTAGTGAGCCTGGTGTGGCACCACAGTGTCTTCCTCACAGATGTTTCCTCTATGGAGTCATCTACATCAAATGGACATACAGTTCCACATCATTCTTACCTGCAGGTGTTGGTGGCACTGCTATTTCACATGATGGACAATTTTTTGTGTTCCCAAAAAAAGCCATACTCAGTGGGTTATTTATCAATACCATGAACCATGGTTCCAGCATGACTGTAGCATTACCAATAACATATCCTTAGCCCATACACATCAGTGGTATACATTGGGTGTGTGCTAAATGTGGGAATCTTGAGAACTGCCCAAATGGTGCACAGATACCCTCTGCATTACACAACACCTGACAGTTCATGGAGTAGAAACTGTTCTGATGATATAGTAGAGTCAATGTAAACCAGATAGGTCCTTGATGCTGATGTGGGTGCAATCAATGTTCTCTAGAACCAAAAAAAAAATGAGTTATGCAATCGAATATCTGCATTGTCATGTTTCTTCAGTCTGTGGGAACCACATTTTCTCCTTCACAAAAATGCAGCATGACATACAGGAACTGATATAGTAATCATGAGGCAAATGCCTGTGAAACACCCACCTTTTATCTCACTGAATAGCTGCTGTAAGTTCCCACAGCAAGGATTGTGAATGCTACTCAAATGTCACTGTCCAGAGGAATTGGTGTTCTAAGCATCCTGCAGAATTCCATGCAGGAATGGCACATGTCTACAAGCTCCCGTATTGTGTCTCTGTCCATGCAATTGTGTCCAGCTATTCTTAGCATAGATATGATTGCAGGTTAGGTGCAGTCAGAGCCATCTGTAATGTGGAGGGTAAAGACACACACTGTCACCAACACTGACTTGAAATAATAAACCCTAACAAATGCTGTCCAGTTGATGTGAATGCTACTCCTAACAATTTGACATTGTCTGTCTCACTCTGTTCACCAAGAAATGATGATGTACAAACTCTGCGAGTGCCAGAAAAGTTTTTTTTGGGGGTTGTTTTTGTTACATTATTTTTATACATTTCTGAGTCACACCATCATGTTGTTTACCTTCATTTCCATTCACTAGTCATATCATTTCCATAATGTCATTCATTTTATTGTTGTTATATGGCCATATGCATATAATTCTAATAGTGTTGTTTTTCCAGTTAGCCCAATTTCATTACTATGTCTGTGAGTCGGGTCTATATTAAATTATCGAAAGTTGAATTCACTGAATGGTATTTCCATCAAAAATACCATTCAGTTAATTCGCTCTTAGGTTCATAGGTTCATAGGTTCATACTAGGCTATCTGCCCTAGGGCATTTATAAGCCTAGCCAGAGTGTGTTTGGCTTTCGCCACCCATTTTAAATTAATTTTGCTATGCCCTTTTTTGAGGTTAGTATACTGTGCCTCTGTCTAACAGTGACACAGAAGTGATACCCAGGGTAAACCTACGATCTCCCATCCACTCATCAAGATTCCTCTTGGTTATGAATCTGTCCCTCCAGCATGTCCTATTTATTTCAGTGCTGAGGTTCAAGACTCTTGAGCACGTAGCTCGATGGGATTTGGATTTTCTGAGGTGCAGCATGTCCATTAATTCCGGGCTGGACATGGCTTTATACGTCAGGCACAGATCGCCTCTGAGCAGGCGGTATGGCACTGAGTAGAGCTGGAGTTTCTTTAACCGGGCAGCATATGGCATCTATTTGAGCCCTTTGATACTCTTGGTGAGGTACTTTTGGGGTCTTTCCAGTTGTTGCAGGTGTCTGGTAAGGTACATCCCAAAAGAGGCATTGTACTCAATTATGGGCCTGATGAGGGATGAGTAAAGAGGCACGATGACCACCTCTGATCTAGATGTGAATCCTTTCATGATTAGGTGGGCTATATAAAATGTTTTTCTAACCGCTTTGGCCACGTGGTTGTCAAATGAGAGATTGCTATCAACTTGGGTCCCCAGGTCCCTAATTACTTCTTCTGTACTTAATGGATTACCACCTATGTGGTAATTTGTGGGCACTTTGTTTTTGCCAAAGGGGATGACTATACACTTTTTGGCATTTAGCTTGAGGCCACGGCTCTGGCACCAGTTGTCTGTTTCTATGAGGCCCTTTTGAAGGATGCTTGTGTCAGATGGAGAGTCAATTATGGCACCCAGTTTGCAGTCATCTGTGAACTTGGTCAGCCACAGTCCTTCCGTGTTGGCCTGTACCTCCGAGAAATATATACTGAACAAGAGAGGTCCCAGGACTGAGCCTTGTGGGACGCCACTTTTAACTGGTTTGGAGTCTGACATGGCTCCAGCAATTCTAACCATGTGGGTTCTGTCCTTGAGCCAGTTTGCAACCCATCTAGTGACATAGGGGTTTATATTTAAGCTGGTGAGCTTATCTATAATGCCCGAGTGCGGTATTGTATCGAAAGCTTTTGCGAGGTCCAGGTAGGCTGTGTGGACCACCTTCCCCTCGTCAATGGCTTTGGTGACTGTTTCAAAGAAATTGACCAGGTTTAAGAGGCAGGATCTGCCCTTAACAAAGCCAAACTGGGTAGAATCCAATGTCTGTAGGTCCCCAATATCTTTATTTATGAGGTCCATGATGATCCTTTCCATAGCTTTGCAGACCAATCTAGTCAGACTTATGGGGCGATAGTTTCCAGGATCCATTGAGGCACCACCTTTGTGGAGAGGGACCACTGTTGCTGTACACCACTCTTTGGGTACATATCCTGTAGTAAGGATGAGATTGAACAGTAGTTTTATGTTTGGGTTTATCTCTTCCTGGAGTTCATGTAGGACGCAGCCCGGGACAACGTCTGGTCCCATTGATGCTGTGTTTTTTGCTTTGGAGAGGGCGGCTCTTACCTGAGCATCTGAGATGCCAGGGGGGCAGCATTCTGCTGGGATAGATATTTACCCTTTTGGTGGGGAGGGGGGGGAGAAGTTTGCGCTGAACCTGTCAGCTAGGATGTTGGCAATGTCTGTGGGTTTGGTGTATTTTGTTGTCATTTTGGACTAATTCTGAGCATATCTGGGAATTCCCACCCAGGTTCCTAACATAACTAAAGAAAGCCTTGTGATTATCCTTAGTGTCCTGTGCAATTTTTCTCTCGACGCTGGCCTTAGAAGATTTTATGAGTGCCCGTAGTTTTTTGCTAATACTGATCAGAGATGCCTTCCCTTTTTGGGATTTTGCTCTATCATGTAGTAGCTTCCTCCTTCTATTGTATAGTTTGTTTATGGCTGGGGTTCACCAGACAGGATGTCTTCCTTTGGAGGTTTGGGTCTTGGTTTTATTTGGGATTGCTGTGCCCCCCACTAATTATATATACCAACTCTGAGTTCTCACTACTGTGAGGAAATGGCAAATTTTCCCATCTTCATTCTACTGCGATCACAATATTCAGAATTTGCTGAATGCTATTTTTGATGGAAATACCATTCAGTTAATTCAACTTTCAACAATTTAATATAGACCTCTCTGAGTCAGCCAACCTTATGTGCCATTGTTCATCACATTATTTCACATAATGCAGTGCACCAAATATTTCTGAATCTCTGTCTATATGTAAAAGTTCTATGATTTCCAAAGTATGAATTACATTTATTTTATGTCCCTAGAGAAAAGAAATCTGCCTGCACTTCTTTTGAGTTTTCATATATTACTACTCTAACAAAATCCATGTAGGCTCTGTGTAGAGCCTACATAGAATGCACCCATGTACACTGCCATGGCTCCCCCGCGGAAGTGTGCCATGCATATTAATCATGGCACACTGCCGAGGAAGATCACAGCAACATGGATACTGAGTCCATGCAAGCAGCAGTGTAGAGGCTGTCCTGTACTTGTTGTCTGTCCAGGAAAATCCTGGACAGAAGGTTAGTACAGGATGATAATCATTGTAATGTACTCTGCTATTGTATAAATAGTTTGTTTTTTTATTTCTTTATTGTGCCTGTTTGTGCAGTGCAGTGCTGTGCTTAGTGTTGCCAAGCTACGCTTATATATGCATAGCAGACTCCTGCCATATATCTAAAAATACAAACCAGATGTAGTTAATTGTATGGTAATTTTTTTTCTCTCTTTTCTGCCTGTTTGCTCAGTGCGGTGCTTCGTAAAGCTAACATAAATCTTAGCAGTATATGTGAATATATATTGGTTCTCTTAACTATCCAAGTAGCTATATAGATTGAGTCATGACCTACAGTTTTGTAGGTCCCGGCTTTGAGTCCTGAGCAGTCATACCTTTTGCATTTATTGCTGTAAAAATGTGTTAAGGACTGAAACAAATGGTGGTTTAATTCAAAATAAAAAATTGTTACATTTACAAAAGCTGTGTGATGCTAAGTACCGCTTAAACATGGTCAATGGTCTACAAGGTTTACAAGATGCTCAACTCCACTAAACCGGTTTGCGAGATGCTAACAATGTGGTGCTTTTTTGAAAGTTACAGTATAATGTGTAAGGGTGGGAATGTGGCCTATATTAAGGCCAATAGGCAGGAATTTCACACCATTCTTTGGAGTCTCACTTGGCTGTCAGTATGCCTGGTGGTGTTAATGAGGGACCACACATTTGGGCACAGAGGTGAGATGTGCTGGAGTCCAGAGTGTTTGTTGGACTCCTGGTGGAAAACTACAAAGCCCAGCTGCGGTGATTAGGGCTCAGAATGTAAGTCTTAGGCCCGGAATTGGTTGGCTAGGGATCTTACCAATGCTACTGGAATCAACCACACTGGTGAGCAGTGTTATCACCACTATCATGACCTGAAGCGAAGAAAGAGGGGAACCTTGGACACCTGGGTGCAAGAGGCTTGGGCTGGGCTTACCCCACAGACATGTAAGTATGTTTGTCAGTACTTTATAAATATACAAGATGGATCTGTGCAAAACTGGTATGCATAACAGTTGCTTCTCTTCAACAGTTGCAGATGAGAGGGCTTGCAATGTCCAGTCCCATGCAGCGTGCTTGGCCAGGGTGAGGCATGAATGTGGTAAGTAGGAAAACATTAAAGTATTAACCTACTGCATAACATGCTGTCAAAATTAATTACTTACAGAGTCTGCAGTCGTACAAGTCAGGTATGACATACCTAGGAAATGTAATATGTTTACTAATGTGTCACTGCATACCTGAAATGGTAAAGCAAGTTAAATAAAGTAAACATGCATTACTGTGTAGTATAGCTTCCAAACATCAGTTGATGATGTGATCTACCCAGATTAACAGTCACTGTTCTGCTCTACTCATTGTGTGAAAAATGTTGTAGGTTGCTCTCAACTAATAACAAGGGTATATGGGTTATTTCTTAGAAGTCTGACACAGCTATCCACTGTACATGCCAGACTTGAAGCAACAGTAATCAATAGATTTTAAATGATGATGGTGCTGTCATATGTACTGTTTTCAAACAAATAAGTATTCACTATTCTTCTACTCACTGCATATGTGTTCTAATTTGAGTCCAGTCTACTGTAAAAAAGAAATGACTAAAGAGTGCCGAAAAAAACTGTCTGATAAATGTAGTGCAATACCCACAGTAAGGTTGAAGCCTGAGTTATGGCCATTTTTTGCCAAACAATGCTGTTTATTCCTCCCACTCTATGAACAAGGTATATGGGTAAGTTGGCTGAAGTTCTGACTAGATATCCATGTGTATAAATGCCACATTTTAAGGTACATTATCAATACAGTTTAAAGCAGAATTGTGCTTTGATAACTAATCTGTTCAAATTAAGTATGCAGTGTGGCTGTATCCATAGCATGTGTGTTCTAATCTGAGTCCAGTCAACTGTAAAAAGGAAATGAATAAAGAGTGCAGAAAAATCTGTTTTATAAATGTAATGCAATACCCACAGTAAGGTTCAAGCTTGAGTTATGGCCATTTGTATCAAATAATGCCTTATATTCCACCCACTCCAGGAACAAGGTATATGGGTAGGATAGCCGAAGTTATAATAGAGGACAAAGGCCTATAGATAGGACCACTCTCACCTACTCCTAGTACAACACTATAAAGTGCAGAGAATGTCAGGTAATGCAATAGCCTGAATTTCCAGAGGTTGATGAAGTGTGCACTGAAATTGTGGCCCAGTAATATCACATTGCAGCCTTCAATGTGTTGCTGGTGATATTACAGACGAGCACAGTGCACAAGTAACATACATACATGGAGGTTGAGCTAGACGCAACGGGTGCCAAGACACACTCAACAGGGGACTACCATGACATAACACTTAATTTGGCAGTTGTCCATCTGTGTGACCTAATGGTTAAGGTACACCTACCTTTTTTCCAGGACACACTAAGCATTTTGCCTTGCATTGTGTTACTGATACCATTGTCTGACAGACTTACCTGACACACACGCACCTTACTTCTCACTGCAGCGGGTTCTCTCAATCTGGCTCTGCCTATACAACAAGGCTGCCACAGTTCCCACACTTAGTCTTAAAGCTTGTTGTCCTGTAAGGTGTTCACCATGTCTGCTTATACCTATTGCCTGCAGCATCACTTTCAGCTTCAGCCTGTAGCACACACATTTGTATGTAAATAGAAGCTGCTGCAGACATTCTCTCAGCCATGATGTAGTATCTGTCCCCCACTGTTTTCCAACCCAGCATATGAGAAAGGGGTTGTAATCTACATTGAATCATTATATCTTGTTAAGTGGTTGCGTTATTGGCTGATTATACTGCACATCAGCTGTGCTGGCTGCAATTAGCATTTCAGAAGTACAGATTGGTTCAGAGGCAATCACTTTCTAATAGTGACCCATGTTAAAAAGGCAAACATTGTGTATGAGAGTTACTTTGTATAGTCAATGTATTGACACGATATTTATGTATCTGTACCATTCAACAGAAGAGTATTGTACTCCATCAGGCATGTAGCCGTTTTGTTTCCATCATGATGCATATGTTTCAATATACCTAGGGAGAATGGGGATTACAGCAGTAAGCCTTACTGGGAACTGTACTGATGACATGTTATTGATCTGCACATGTGTTAGACCTACAGAGGAACTAGAGTACACTATGGGTAGAATGCTCTCTGTTAATTAGTTATACCACTCTCCTGGAAATTTTCCATTGATAGTAGTGGTAATACTAAACTACTATTTGTGTGGCACTGCTGGTTTTAAATATTATAAGTGGGGTTACACATATGGGACACAACGTAATGGACTGCTGTGTTGGTTGTGTGATCATACAACAGTATCTGTCTTAGCACAAGCAGGAATAGATGCCTACTGCTACTATCCTACTTGAAACCACACCCTGTTTGCATGGTGTTGAATATGAGATGTGTAACCACGCAGTGACTACTGATAGCCATCTGTTACTGCTGTAGCTCTACATACTATACTCCCACATATGTGATCCTGACATATGTTTCCAATTTGTTGTCTGTCAGGAAATATGAAGCCAGGACACTTTTACAAAGGCAGAAAATGACAATATCCTGGATGCCCTGAGGGTGGCCTAATGGTTAAGGTGTTTGCCTTACAAACACAAGGTGCAGGGTTTGAGTCTCACAAGGGATAATTGGCTAGGCTTAAAATGACTCGCAAGGGCAGTTAGCTTAGTACTAACCTATGAGCCTATGAACTCCTGCCATCCAGATGGAGGACAAACAGGGAAGAGCAGGCAGAATTGTGGGCTGACCTGGTTCACAATGTCAGTGCAATTGGTCATCAGAGCAGGACATAAGAGCAGGTGTGACACCATGCCACTGATATGATAAATGCCACCCACAGAAGAACAGCAGATGTGGCCAGGGATTGTTGTATCACTGGTGGTGGGCCTGCACTGGAACAACCACTGTCAGCCACTGAGGAATTTCGGGTGAACCTAGGAACACAGAACAGTTCCCTGACATCAATCACATGGTATGTCGTGGATGTGAGTACCCCATTTCCATTCAAGAGGTGCATCCAGTTATGCTTAGTTGGATAAACATTGGATTACTGTAGCTTTCAGTGTGTCAGGGTATACATAGTTTTATGTGGGTGGAATGTATTTTTATGGGAGGGGGAGGAGATTAGTTCCAGTTTGAATGTCATGCTCAGATTGTGATCAACATACTAATTAACATAGTATGTACTGTACATGTGAAGGATTTGGACATAGTAGCCTGTAATGCAACATGGGTTGCTGTTTACATTACCTATCCCTCAAATTTTCAAAAGACCTTCAGGAATCAGACACAGCCATCCTCCTACTCTTGGTAAGCATGACATTGTTGTGTTACAGGTGTACAATTAGTGCCATCCCAGGTCTGTCAGCTGGATTGATGTACTGTCTGCATGATTGCCAACCTCACAGATTTTTACCAATGGAACACAGCTTACAGTCATACCTATGTATTGTAGTTGTGACCATACTGATAGAGTTGCAATATTTTCAGGACAGTACAGATTGCTTTATGTGTCAACTGTGCAGAGTTTTGACAAATGTCAACAGTGTACATCACTACTGATTTTTGATTAAGGAACTTTTTCTTTTTTAGAAAAAAATGTCCTCAGGTCTTGGTATATGAGGTAGGGGGTTAAACAAGTCTGTAATACTGACAGCATTGTATACTGCTTAATATATATTGCAAGATAGTACTGCAGAGCATAGTACTACAGGTATTAATGTAATGCTTTTCACTTTTTATCACAGGTGACTAGGGGGTTTGGTCTCTGTCCCCTTCACAACTTGATGTCAGTGTCTCTTCGGGCTGTAATGATGATGGTGGCCAAAGTGAGACACAGGTGGGGGTTGCAGGGGCTAAATCTGTCAAAGTGGTTGACATCCCTCTTCTGCCCTCATTATCGCCATTTACAGTCAGTATCTCTGTGCATACCCAGTCCCTTGAGGCCACAGATATTGGGCAGTCAGAGGGTGGGGACATTGAATAGGAAAGTGTGGCTACTATGGCTGCAGTGAGTCTTGATACTGGTCATAGGCAATTAAATGGTGAGGTTTCACACAGGCAGATTAATAGGGGTGTTCATAGAAGGCCTGCTGTCCTTCCACCATGTGTTGCAGGTGTCTCATCATGTGTCACTCAGTATATGTTTAGGGCTATCATTGAGGCACAGGCATGTTCCAAAAGGAACTCCAGATGAATGCTCAGGGTTATGAATGCAGCACAGTCTGACATCCATGACTGCCTCCACCACATTGCTGATACCCTGGATCTATTGACTGACCCAGTGGAAAGATATTGGTCTGAGACAGATCGCAGAATATTTCACTTGGAATGGTCATTGTCTGCGATGGAACATCTGGTTGGAGTTGAGCATCAGACTCGTGAATGTAGGTCACCAACTACATCTGCTGAGAGTCCACATGGTGAAGCTCAATCACGGACCCATAGTGGCAGTACATCCAGAGCCCCAGAGGAGAGTGTGCTTCCACACCAAGATATGGCAGGCCATGGGCTCATGGTCCAGGGCATTCCCGTGGAGAAAGCAGTCCTAGCAGACAGCAGTCACCCTCAGGTAGTAGCACCACATTTCACCATGGGAATGGAGGTGCCAGTGCAACTCTTGGTAGACCCAGTTCCTATGTTTCAGGGTGGCGACAGTGAAATGTCAGCTATGTCATGCACAGTTCAAAGCTATCCAACATACAGCCATGTAGGGATAGCACTCATCTTGACTGTGTTCATGCAGACACTCACACACCACTGTCACAGCCAGGTCACCTACAGGCAATCATGGAACACTCCATGGTCCATCTTGCTTGCTTCCCTTCCGGACTAACACACACACACACTTGCTAACATGTTGGGTCAGTCTAGACCTCCTGCACCAACACACAACATACTGAACAAGTAATGATACCTGTGCCACATCCCTGTCATCCTTGCCATCTATGCATGGAAATGAAGCTATGTATCTGATGCACATGGGAACTACCTAAATTATTATTTATTTATTTATTTCATCCATTGCTGCCTTTGACATGCCATTTGTACTGGTCACTGACAGATATTGTGTGCTGACAGTTGTAATGAGTGAACCGCATTATGTTGTGTACATTAAGTTGGATGATGTTGTAATGGCTGTATACTTACACAATGAATTGTGTCTCATAGAACTGTTTATGTTTCAGATGCAGGATTGTGTGGGACACGCCTATGGGTACACAGTTACAATAAACCCATAAATGTCAGAGTCCAGAATGGAATGGCAGCACAGATGTAAAATGTCTTCACAAAGGTAAAGCAGTATAGGTGCATGGCTCCATAGGCTCATATGTGTATTACAGGGTAACAGAGACAATGGCTTCAGGCAGCCTATTCCTGCATCTGTAATCTCTGACATAGGCTGGTACCCTTGATAAGTGTAAGCAGGGTTCTGGGAGCTGACACATCTACGAGCTGTGACATAGGAGATGAACCATCTACAATTTCCCTGTGTTCATTACAGACATTTGTCCAAAACCAGTTATGATTGTCTTGTTTTGCGTCCTATTGTGTAACTTGAACATGATGTGCATTACAGAAAAAGTGTGCTTCACAAGGATGGGGAGCATCTTACATATAGTGTGTAGTGTCAGGGTTACATACCTGTCTCTTCAGCATGTCCTATTTATACCGCAGTCAAGGTTCAGCTGTGTAGAATAGGTACTTTTCGTGCTAGTCCTGTCTTGGATGTGCAGGTAGTACACAGTAGGATCTGACGCCTCTCTGTATGGCAGCCATACACCTCCCCTCCAAAGCATGCAGGGGAAAGACTACACAGTTACAACCTTGACACGATCTGCATTGGACATGTTATGTACATTTTGTATTTGGATACTTTGATACCTGTCTGGCAGTTATAGGGTCAGACATGCCTGTGTACTTACATACCAAAGGTGGCACTGCACAGACTGACAGGTGTGATGAGTGCCACATACAGTGTAACAATGACATTCTGGAATTTACATGCCATACTTGTCTCTATAGGTTGTGCAACAGTGCATGCAGCTGCACATCTTACCAACCAATGAAAGTGAAAGGCTAGACTACTCTCTGTGTCCATAAGTCCCTGACTAATGGGTCAACTGTTAGTGGTGTGCAGACAATACAATATTTTCCAGCGGGTGGATGACTGCCAAAAGTATAGTATTGTGCATTACTTGGAATGTAGTATTTGTCAATGGCACTGACAACTCCTGAATGTGTGTGTGTGTCAGCCCATCCTGGATAACTGTTGGTTCTGTGTGGGCTTCAGTGCCAGCTCCATATTTGCAATCATCTGCAAATGTAGTCAATCTGGGGTCACTGACAGTGGCCATGACTGTAGAGAAGGGAATGGCTAGGAGGGGCAGTCACAGGAATGATGTGCGTGTGTGTGTGTGTGTGTGTGTGTGTGTGTGTGTGTGTGTGTGTGTGTGTGTGTGTGTGTGTGTGTGTGTGTAGTCCACTGATGACTGGCCTCATTGTAGCGCTGGCCTACACAAGCCTATCTTCTCAGATAATGCTGGTCAGACACTTGGGTATCGAATGGATGACATACAAGTTTGTAACTAACCTCTACAGTGTGTCCACAATGCCTGATAGCCTAATCTTGTCAAATGTCTCCTCAAGCCATGGTAGGTGAGGTGAGTGATTTTCCCCTCATCCATTGCATACTGTAACAACCATTGAGGTGCAATGGTTAGGGTAGACATGATCTGACCTTGAACAAAACACACTGGGTTGGGCCAGTGTCTACATTGTCAATGATTTCCATGAGAAGTCTTTTCATGGCTTTAAATTTAACATTACAGAGATATCTAGAGACACTGCTTGTCACTGCATGCTACTTACCCTTTATGAAGCTAACTATTGAAGTTAATTCCATCATGATTTCCAAGAAGGTAGTCCTCCAACATGTCTGCAATTGTACAGATCATAGGCAAGCAGTGGGGGGAGTCAAATGTTCACCTTGGGAAAGGTAAGGAGGGGGTGTTTACACAGTTATTCTGCAGTTGCAAACCACTAAAGCAGTGTGTACTGTGATGGCACAATTACCTTGTGAAGAATACTGACAAGAGGGGAGTCTTCTGATTTGCTGATGCCTGCCTACTACAACTGCTGGTATCACCACATCCACTTTCTCCTAAGATACCATGCTCACATGAGGAGCAGGCCACAGCTTGTTTGTTCATCCACATAGTTGTCCCATGTCATGCAAGGCTGTCTAGGTTTGACATACCCTTTTCCAGGTAGATGCCTTGAGTAGCAATCAGAGCAATCATTACAGTTTGGTATGTATTATGCCTTGTATTCCAGGGTTCTTAGGATTTCAGTTGGATAATGAGCGGATGTGCACAGCTGCAGTGTCACAATATGATGTTCAATGTCCGGAGACATAAACATCCAGTGTTGCTTGACCAAGCACCACAGTTTCAGTGATCCCTGTTAAGTGACAGTTTCACAGCTATTCATGCAGATTGACCTTCAACAGCTTCATGGTGCATGTCCGCATGCCATGGTTCTGAGGCATACTGCAGAGGAGTGGCCACCTTTGTCCAAAGTGTGAGTACCCATACCTGTCCTACATATATCATACTCTACATTTATGTAACTGGAACACATGTCTGTGTTTCCACATCATGCCACACACCATCCATTGTGTTGTCTGGTTGCTTAACAGGCAGTGTAAACTAGCCAGGCAAGAGTAATGATTGCAGAGTTGAACAAGTTCTCTCTGCATGCATGGACATCCGCATCTTAACTGCAAGGAGTGCCTACAGTGTGTTTCAGGCTGTCAACCCAAGAGTATAGCAGCATGACCCTAACTGTGCTGGAGTTGTACATTGTCACATTTGTAGGTATGCTATTGTGACCATGCCTATTCATGAGATTATGGTTAATCCAAGGGCCACTTGCCTGGCAAAGCATTGTACCTACTCAACCATGTTATGGCAGATTGTCAGGTGCTGTGTTACATTAACAGAACTATATAAAGGTGATACCATATTACATGTGTCAGGCCACTGCCAATTGAAGGCCTGCTGTGATGTACACAGAAGCAAGACTGTATTGCTAGTGGCATTATCACTGGCCACTGTTGAGATGTGGACAGTGTCCCTGCCCCTATACTGCTATTCCACACAAACAAAACACGTGAGACGTGACTATATAATAAACCTGGATTCCATGCTGCCTCACACACTGGTCAGTACATATGACAATGAGCAGTTTGACAACATACACACCTCACCATGTACTCCACCCACACCCACATCACACACAACTGCATGTGTTGAGCTCCTTACCAGACACATACACAAAGAACAGACACTTTGTAAACCCACCTGCAAGCTCAGTACACATACTCATACTTCTCCAGAACACAGTACACATAATAGTGCATGCACCATTGTCTCACCAGTCAAAAACCTGAGGCAAAACACAAACTCAACACTATTATTCATAGGTGAATGCATCATGTGACACATTGATGTCCCTCTCACCATGCTACACATGGGAAAGGACACAGTTAGCTGTCTGTAAAGTGCCAGGATATGCCATACCAGACATGCATGCAAGTTTGTCGTCATCAGGTGGCGTTATGACAATGTCATATTTCCTGTTGGTGTGTGCCACTTGAGACATACCTCAATGGATTGTATGCAGACATATGACTGAGCTTACAGAGACTGTTTCTGGTGGGTATGCTCATAGCCTTCAGCTGCATTGCACCTTCACCTAAGATGATGGCTCAATACACAAGGAACATGATTGAAGTTGATAATTGGCTTATCATGTGGTGTCATTTAAGGGGGTCCAGTAAATGTCAGCCTGGGATGACTTGCTTAATGGCCCTTGATGCTTTGCCACAGATGGTGTTCATCTGTCACCCCTGGGACTTTGTGTAGTGACCAAAGCAGCTGACATCACCATAGTGTGCCTTATGGATGTTGTCTCATGAGAAAACGTTCCATAGTAGAAACTGCATCCTCAAACAAAATCACAGTTATGCTGGTACATGCTAGGCATGCCAACACTAAACTCCACTCACTGGAAGGTGTCTTCACCTTGGAAAATGCAGACATTTGTGCAATCACACACACCTGGTTCAAGGCTGTGGACAGCACTACAGCCATTCCAAGCTACACATCCTTCCACACACTCAGAACTCATACTAAAAGCGTGTCAGTTAATGCAGATGGTGTATCCATAGTCATTGAAGATATATACATATCCAGATTGGTTAAACAGTGTGATTCCCTGGAGACACTGCAGGTGCTATTCAGTGCTGGTAGGCCACCTAATGAAGCCATTGCAAGCTATAGGAGCAGCTCCATGAAATAAGGCACCTGTTGTGCTTACTTTAATCTACCTGTGTCTATCAAGCTACATCACAACACCATGATGTGGGATGACTTTCACTAACCACCAACTGTGTTTATTACTTGTGTTCAAACTCACTTGGTGAAAGGCTATTCCACATCCTTAACTAAAATGCCCTGAACCACTGCAGTGACATCCCCACAAGGGGAGCCAATGTACTGCATCAGGTGCTTACTAATATGGCTGACCACTGTAGCACCTGCACTGTGAGGTCCTCCATGGTAAGATCTGACCACAAATTGGTCTCCTTACTTGTAAGACTCACACCTGAATCCTCCCCTTCAGAAAACACAGTAGTAAACTTCATCAGAGCAAATGATAGCCTCCAATGGGATGGCATAAATAGTGAGACTGCACCTCCACACTCAGATGGGACAGGAAGGTATGGCAACCTCTACAACAATGCTTTATGTGACCTCTTGTACAACTGCATAGACTTGGTTGTAGCTGAGAGGAGGACAAGAATCACTTCATGGCACAGGCACAACAAACTGGGAGCAGTCATCTCCTAGTTATGACATGTTCCTATAAGAGGGTCTTCATGAACATATGTTTGTTCACATACTCATTGCCATAGCCCCATGCAAATGTGTATGTAGTATAATCCCCATCAGTAACAGCAATGCTCCTGGTAAGTACCACATCATTGGCAACACCTGTTGTACATATTCAGGGGTGACAAACCTGGCCACAAAGGCCTGGTCACACAGGTTTACACCTACTTTAACACAGATCACCATGTCTCCCCAATGGTAAGAAGGGTAGTATATTATGCTCATGTCATTAGCGAGGGCACTGTCACCCAATAATGATGTAGTTATAACTTCCATGTTCTCTTCCCTCAGCATGCCAATATTTCACTGTAATGGCCATTTTGTCATATACCTTTACAAGCACCAGTGGCAATTGGACACAACACAATGTTGCCTTACAATGGAACTTCAAGTCCCCAGTATCTGTCCTATGGGTATTATGTGCAATAACTGTCATTGTAGCTTGTGTCATATAGACTGCACATAAATTATCTCTGCCTTGCATACAGGACAATGTCTCACCCTGCTGTATTGGAAAGGCAGGATATCTGTAGGTGGAATGGTACATGTATTACACACTGTAAGGGCATTATCTGATATGTGATGTTACTAATACATGCTGGTGGGGGAGCTATGTCTACCACACTTTCACAAACCATTGAAACAGACTTCCACCTAATGACAAACAGTGCACCTCATTGGTCCTTCTCAGATTCAGTCTGTATGATTGACTGGATGACTGTCATGTCACCACAGGGCTTCTGTGTGTGCCCCTTGTGGCAGGGGCAATATGTGCTGATCATGTAAATAAAGGTAAGAACATGACAAGGATTTTATAGGACCTAGACCCATTAGGCTACTAATATACAATGATTCTATGATCCCATACTGTAGATCCATATGCGTGTATATACCTTTAAGAAGCTATTCAAGGGCTTGCACAAGTGTATAAATAATGTGTATGTGCATGTCTGACTGCAATTTTTTAGTTAGCTGTTCAGATGTAAGCATGTATATATGTAAGCTCTGTTTGTTAACCAGTTAGTTCATATTTAAAGATGCTGCTATCCATCTTGATGTTTGTGTATATATTAAAGTATCTGAATGAAACCCCAAGCCTTCTTGTTTTACGTATTAGAGACAAACGGGTGACATGGTGTCAGAAGAGGCACGTCTAAAGCACATGGTGCCCGAAGCAGCATATCTAAAGTGACATGGAGTTAGAAGAAGCATATGGAAGGGACATGAAGTCAGAAACAGGTTGGTTAAAATGACTAGAGACACCTGTTTAGATGCTGGTGGAATACACAGGAGTAGATCATCCTAAATGTGCAAAACATTACAAAACAGGTCAGAAACAATTTTTGGGTCTTAAAACTTGCTCAGCGCTACCTTTTTTTCATAATATGAAACAGGGCATACAGAACATTCTAAATAATTTTCTCATAAACTGATATGTATGATATTAATAAAAATATTCAAATTACTACGAAAAATGTTGGAAATAAAGTCTGAATTGCACAAAATGAATAAAATAAAGGGAAACAACTGCATTTTCACAAAACGTATGTATTTTCATATTAAACAATGATATTTGAGTTATCAGAAGAGTATAAAGTGTCCGTATGTTTGTGCAGTGTTACAGTATTTGTTAACTGGGTTAGTCTGATTGGGCCCACAGAGCCCTTTTTCAGCTGAGACCCAAGGAGAAAAGCTTCAGGAAAGTAATTAAAAATAAGAAAAAATTAACAATTCCAGTTGTAAGATACTTAGTACAAAAACAGAGAGAAATATATAATACAAATATTTACAAGGCAAAAGTACAGTATTTTGAGAATGCAGTAACAATATGCTTGAGAAATTTGGTTAGCATTAAGTTATTTACAAGGAATGGAGCAATGCCTAAAATAAAAAAAAATCAGAGTAACATCATGACATAGTACAACAAATATGCATTTAATAGCATAGGTACTATTTGCAAAGACTGTAATATATGTAGACAGTTTAGATAGATACCAGGCAGATATGTTAATTAAGAGGATCTATATTATGTGATCAAATGGTCAAATAGTTGAACACTCAATAGTCGACCCATAATCAAACCTCCACAATGTCGAATGGTTCAATGGATATCTCTGTACAGTGTGGAAATGGAAGATTTCCATTGTCTGCACTGTAGTGCGATCTTGGAGTTGGTATATTTAAGTAGTGGGAGTGTGTGGGGGTGCAGGGGGGCAGTGGAAACTTCAACAGAATGGGTATCTTCAATGGTGGTAGCTCATAGGAAAAGCTCAGATGACATCAAAATATATATTGATCCATGAGATTTGAAGTAAGTGCTAAAAATATCTCATCATCCAATGCGCGCAGTTGAATAAGTCACAGCCTTGATGCCAAATGCCACTAATTTTTCTGTCCTAGATGCAAGGAGTTAATTTTTTGCAAATTCAGCTTGGCAAAATATCACCAATGCTCACTACTTTCAGTACTCCGTTTGGCAGGTACAGATTTTTGAGATTGCCATTTAGGATTAATTCCTCACGTGAAGTCTTTCAACATGCAATGGAGCAAATTTTTTTCTGGGTATCTTTGTGCTATTATAGTAGACGACATACTAATAGGAGATCATGATGAAGCTGAGCATGACAGAAACCTCATACAACTTCTGAAAAGGGCACACCAAGTGAATCTTAAGCTTAGCCTACACCAATGTGAATTCAGGCTACAAGAAGTTAATTATGTTGGACATTTATTTACAAGTACAGGCTTGCAACCAGACCCTTCAAAGCAAACAGAAATTTTCTAGATTTTCATGCCAGACATTGTTCAAGCCCTGCAATGTTTTCTTGGCATGGTTAACTACCTAGGCAAGTTCTTTCCAGACTTGAGCCAACTTTCAGCACCACTCATAGAGCTGACACATAATGATGCATCCTGGTCTTGATTAGAGCAACACCAAAGAGTATTCGATGATCTGAAACAGAGAATTGCTAGTCCACCAACTCTCAGAAAATATGATGTTCACAAACCAGTTATACTTTCTTGTGATGCTTCGAAATTTGGTCTAGGTGCAGTCATTCTACAAGAGGATTAATCTGTTGCCTATGCATCAAGAACTCTTACCCAAACTGAGATGCAGTATGCCCAGATTGAGAAAGAGCTTTTGACAATTGTGTTTGCATGTTCAAAGTTCCATGATTATATTTGTGGTAGACCTACCCAGGTCGAACAGACCACCAACCATTAGTCACTATCTTGAGAAAGCCAGTGCTTTCAGCTCCAGCCAGACTGCAACATATGATGTTGAGATTGCAAAAGTGCAATTTCAATCTTGTCTACAAGAAAGGCAAGCTTCTTTATCTTTTTAATACATTATCCAGATCAACCAGATACACCACAGAATAGCATGAGAATGAGAACCTTGATTTTGAAGTCATGGAAGTGAGAAATCTTTCTTCCACAAATCTTGATGAGCTGAGACATCACACAGCAACAGATCCAATTTTACAAAGGTTCAACCATTGTATCAATCAAGGATGGCCGTCAAAGCAATCTAGTTTACCTCAAGAAGTGCAACCTTATTTTTCATACAGAGATGAGATTTTGTCTGATACAGGTGTTATAATGAAAGGTCCAAAAGTAATTGCTCCTAAATCCTTGCAACCAGAGTACATTTCTATCTTACATCATGGTCACCCAGAAACCGAATCTACCAAAACAAGGGTGAGAGAACTAGTATTTTGGCCTACTATGTCAGAAGACATTGAGAGAGCACTTTT